>NW_007247769.1:1481916-1562461 GCF_000164805.1 Carlito syrichta | reverse complement strand
GGCTGTGGTGGCCGGGAGCGGCCACTGCACTCCAGTCTGGGCGACAGAGTGAGACTCCATTTCAAAAAAAAAAGAAAATGGACATGATAACAGCTCCTTCCTTGCAGAGATGTGGTGATTACCCAGTTCCTGGCTCTTAGTAAGTGCCCAGCAAATGCTTCTTACATGTCTTGTTTTTAGTAAGGAGCCTTAATCCAACATGGTCTAGGCACACTGGTCTAGCTTACTCTGTGTGAGGAAAGAGACTTACAATAAAAGCAGAGAATAGTCCATTCTTCAGGCAAGCCTTCACAAGCTGCACCACCCTCCCTGAAACCTTAACCCCAGCACCTTAAGGCTGAGCGGTTTGAGCTCCCATACCTGCTCACACACAGACACTCTTTAGCTTGAGACATACATCTTGCTCACTGTGGTAGGACTTGCCTGCCAATCCTTGTCCTCTCCTCCTAATGCCTTCAAATACTCAAATAAGATTCCACCTTCTCCTTGTTTTATCAGTATTAGATAACTTAAGATACATAGGCCATCCAAGTCCCCAAACTCTGGAAATTAAAAGCCTCCCCTCTCAGTATATTGGAGAAAGAGGATTTCTGGTCAAGATGTCCTCCTTTGAGATGAGGTGGAGTGTAGACACAGCTCCGGACAGCTTACCTGGCCACTCAAGAATACCACAGACCGCTGGTAGCTCCAAAAATCCACTGGTAGCTCCAAAAATCTGTCTCCTCAAGAAATTTGTTTTGAGACAAGCCCTTGAATACAACAGTCACCAAAGGGGACTCCTTAGGGCCTAGAACAAGTTTACTAGAGGTCGTGAAAATTTCTCAGAGATGTGTGAACTCACCAGTAGCTGACTGAGAAGCTGTCTGGGACAGGCCCTTGAAAAAAGGGGTGCAAAGACCTCTGGTGACGCCTTCAGAGGTGTCACCCAGAATCTTGGACAAATTGTGAAAACCCCAGCATGTTGCTGCTTCAGCAAGTAACAAGAGATTCAGTGACAGTGGCTTCTTCCAAACCTGTATGGCAGCAGTAATTAAAATTAAGGTCATTTAGAAATCCAGAAACCAAAGCCATTTTGACTCTGGAGCAAATTTTAATTTGTTAATGGATCTTCCTGTTGAGGGCTGGGGGGAAAGATAGCAATTCACAATGGGTATGAGGCCAAAACAGGGCCACAGAAGACAGGAAGTAGCTGATAGCTCCTTAGTCTTTCTGCAACTGCAGCAAGGAACATCCAGGGATACAGATATTTTTAAAATATTTTTTAATCAGCTAATAGCAGATGAAGAGCTAACAATGCTGCCAAGATTCTGTTCATCCCAGTGGCCATTCAGAGCAAAGAGGCCAGGGTCAGATGCCGACTTGTGCCTCTGGCTCCCTGCTCTCTGAGCCTCTTCTGGAGAAACATAGGAAGAGACCCAGAGCCATCTCTTCCACAGGTCACTGACTGTAAGGACCTAGGAAACAGGACCAGGTGGAATTCTCTGTTCTCTGTGTCCATCCTAGGGAGGGCCTGAGAAGTGCTAATCTATTCATTTATTCCACACATGATTATGAACTGCCTAATCTATGCCATGGACACAACAAAGACTAAGACAGACTGCTTGAGTAAACCGAGGAAGTGATGCTTCAGAATTGTGTCATTAAACTTGCACATATGTGCTGCAAATGGTAAACTCAGGGTACCCCCAAGAAGGAGTCTTCAACTGGAGGACAGGTGGGTCAACAGAAGAGCTGCACCCCAGTAACATAAACCAAAGGCCACGCACAGTGTTCTGAGCACCCAGAGCTGCTGAGAGACTCTGTCCCACACAAGGTCTCAGGCAGAGATCTCCTCAGGACCAGTGCCAACATCATGAAGGGTGCTCTTTGGTAAAGGAGAAAATAAAAAATCTAATTTCTACATCTTATTTTTAGCCACAAGACAGGCAGAAGAGTGGTAAGACGGCACTCGACTGTAATCCTGACCACACTGAATGTGTGATTTAATCACTGTAAAAGCCTGTCCACAGGATCTGCTATCTTGCTGGGGACTAACTTAGGAAACTCTCATCTTATTCAAGTGACCAAGGATTCTCTAAAAGAGCCACTGCAAGCTACTTCTCGAGAAGCACAATTTCTAGGCATTTGTTTTGTCCTGCCTAGAAATTGAAAATTGAGCTCTCCTGCTTTTTTCCTTGAGATAATTTAAGCACAACTATGCCAGCTGAGGAGACGAGGGGGAAACTGCAACGCAGTATTCCCCCCCGCCCTCTACCAGAGGGACTGCCTTGGCTTGTCCAATGGACAGATATGTGCCACACACACACACCATACACATTCACACTCCACATATACACCCACCCACTCAACACATATACACACAGCATGCACTACACACACTACACCATACATATTCACATTCCACACATACACACATTCCACACATACACACACCCATTCAATACATATACATGCACACACTCCACACACCACACCATAAACACCACATACTCCACACACACATACACACTCACTCTACACATACACCCACTGAACACACATACACACCACACACTATACACGCACCTCATACACATATACACCCCATGCATCCACCTACCCAACACATATACCCGCACCAGACACTATACATCACACAATACAATACATACACCACACCACACACACACCATGCACACCACACAGACTCAGCCTTCATCCTTCACCTCCCAAAGTGCAGGTGCCTGTTGAGTGAGTTCTTTTAAGACATAACCTGTTTTCCCTAAAGGCCTTCAACAAAATCCAGTTGGCTTCAGTTGGCCACCTCAACCCAGAATTACTAGCTCTCTCCAAGAGGCAGGCATTGGAGGAGTTGCTGGACCCCAGAAATGAATGTTCACATCCCTTAAGAATGAACTGAGGCCCTCTATCTGGAGGAGTGGAGGCCAAGAAGAGTTTTAGCCTTGTTTTCCAGGGCCTGAAGGGCTGCTGCATGGTTAGACATACTCTGCCCATCACCAAGGGTGGACCCAGAACCAGCAGATGGGAGATTTAGGAAGAAGAAGGCTTGCTCTTGATTTTCACTAAAACCTGACTTTCACAGGATTAGAGGCCCTCCTTGGATGGAAATGGGCTCCCTGACACAGAAGGCATTTAAAAAGACATCAGACGGTCCCTTAGTGGGACACTGGAACAGTGAGACCAGCATCAGGTGGAAGGATGGGCTGGCATGACCTTTCTAATTGCTTCCAACCTTGAGAGTGTCTGACTCAACAGAATGAACACAAAATCACCAGAGACCTCCTGGTTACCTGCCTGCAGGGCTCTCCTCTGGGCCTAAAAATAAGATTCCCAGAGTTCTGATCCAAATTAGATCCTTAATAGCGTGCCGCCGTGTATAAATATATCTCTTTGCGGGCCAGTTAATATAATTATTTTAATCAGCTACACTCCCTAGAAGGACCGCCAGCTCCCTACTCTGCATGGCTATGTTCTAAACAGGCTCACTCCTCCTTGACCCCACCCAGGGTTCGTCCTTGGAGCGGTTATGAGAATAAGGGTGGGGTGTGGGCACGGACAGTCCCTCTCTCTAAGGTCCCTGGGACATTCATTCCATTCTGGGGTACTCCATTCTCTCCTGATCATTCACTAGGACTTCCAAGAGAAGATGGGGTGAAGACACAAATGTATATAAGGACAAGACAGACAGTAAAAATGTGTAAATAAGACACAGGATAATGTGAGAGGGAGTGCTATGAGTTGAACTGTGTACCCCTCAAAATCCATATGGTGAAGTCCTAATCCCCGGGACCTCAAAACGTGGTTATGTTTAGAGACGGGGTCTTCAAAAAGGTGATTAAGTTAAAATGAGGCCATTAGGGTAGGCCCTGGTCCAATATGATAGGTGTCCTTATAAGAAGAGAAGATTAAGACACAGATGTGTACAGAGAAAAGACCATGTGAAGACATAGGAAGAGAAGGTATCATCTACAAGCCAAAGAGAGAGGCCTCAGAATAAACCAATCTTGCTGGTACCTTGATCTGAGACTTACAGCCTCTAGAATGGTGAGAAAGTAAATTTCTATTGTGTCAGCCACCCAGTGGGTGGCACTATGTCATAGCAGCCTAAGCAAACTCACACAGAGTACAGTGCATGTCTTATCCAAAGGCTTTAAATTTGTTTTATCACTCTCTCTTAAAGACTGAACCAGGTAAATAAAACAGAGCCCTGGACTTCTCTGTCATCTGTGTGTGACATTGGGAGGTCCAAAGAGAGAAAAGAATTGGGGCATAGGGGAAAGGGCATTGGCTGGGTCAGGAGAGCTGGTGGATTCATCCCAGGCTACCTTAGCAAGCTACATGGTCTTGCATGGTCTTGAGAACTACTCAACCATCCTGATCCCCATCCCATCATCAATTAACTGAAATATTTGGCCCAAATGATCTCTAAAAGATCTTCCAGCATTAAAGTGTTCCTTCCAAGTCTTAACACCTGAGGACCCTGGGTAGCAAGGAGCAGCTTTGGGACATGAGCCCAGAAGGGTGAAGCCCTGAAGAACAGAGTGAGATGGCATCAGGAGAAGCACATAGAGGTGTGGATGACACCAGTGGGCATGGGGCCGGGGGGGGGGCGCGGGGCGGAGCAGGGAGGAAGGTGCTTGGCTGTTCCTTAAACTCCTTGACTTGCTAACTGTCTGGTCTTGTCTCCCTTGCTCCCCACCTGTAAATAAGACAACAGGAGTGAACATGTTATGTACAATTTAAACACCCTATATCGGATTGCCAAGCATGCTCGCCATTATGAGAGTTGGATGAAAAGAAAGGGTGGATGCCTAGCAGCTTCTCAGGACTGATGTCTACATCTAATAGAATCCCCAAAAGCTAACTCTCCTGCAAGGTGGGATGAGTCTTCAGAGTTGGGGCTGGAGTGCCTATCTTCTCTCCATCACAAACCTAGGCACCAAATTGCTATACCGTCCTAAAGATGCTTTGGAACTGTGCTTCTGTACTGGATGAGGCAGTGAGGAAATTGTAATGTGCCTTTTCCAAAGTGAAATTAAGATCCTTCTGCATGCCCAGGGTCTTGTACTTTACAAAGAGCTTTCACTGACACTAACTCCAAGGAATTATTATCATTCCCATTGTACAGATGAAGAAACCAAGCCCAGGGGAAGTTAAGCAAGACAATGTGGCAGAGTAGAAAGAAACCCAGGGCTTGGGCTCTTTTCTTGACCTTGAACAAAGTCACTTAATATCTTGTTATCAAATTGCTTGCAAATGAAGTCCTGTAGCTAAGCACCTGCAGGGTCAAAACATGATCTGAGGGCTTTAACCCAGAACACACCATGACTATATCTCATAGATTAAAATAATCTCAGGACTGGAAGGGTCTTTGGCAACAACAGATCTGATTCCCCTGAATTTTTGGCAAGGAAACTGAGTTCCAAAGAATTCCTTGTTCAGAGTCCCACAACAAGGCTCTGGCCGGGTCAAAGCCAGAGTCAAGGGTTTAAGTACATAGAACACCCTGTATGGTTGATTTGACTTGAACATCTTCCTCTTTAAAAATGCACAAGCCACAGAGAGAAAGGTCTTCCAGGGCGGCTGTATTGGGTTCCTTGGAGAAATTTCTACCCCATCCTTACTCCAGGCCGCATGCTACTGGCCTCCTGCGGTGACTTTGAACAGGAGAGCAAATGAGTCAAGAGCTCCTCTCAGAGGATAAGGCTGCTGGGAGCAGCTAAGAGGGCTGGAATTAGAAATTCTAATTATTAGAACTCTCGGAATGCACCAAAGACAATTTATAATTAGTACATGTCAAAAGGCCATCCCCAAAGGGGGTGCATTATAAATCAGAAAACAAAGATGGCCCCAGAAAGGAAAGCTGGACTGTTTGGTCTCCATCCTCTCCTGCCATCCCTAAAGCCAATTTACCTCCCACTCCTATGCACCCTACTCCCTCCTATACTGGTCTCTTTCCTGCTGTATTGCCCTACACAGACGCAGCATGGGGGCTTCCGCTCCCCAAGCCCTTCTCCCTCCACTGCTCAGGCAGGGCCACTGTCCTGGGAGGCCTTGGCACAGGGATACCTCTATTCAGGGACCATGTAGCTCTAACCCCAGGTCTTGAGCTGGTCAGAGGCTTTTGACTCCTGCTGTCACCGGCTGCAAATAAGGATTTAATGACTAGCCTTTTTGTGGGAAAGAAAATGTCTTAGGTGGACTGATAATGTCATTATCTGCTACTCAGGTATGTGTGCCCAGGGCAGCCTCACAGACAGAAGCCTGCTCTTATGATTAAAGTGCAGGGCACAATCCCAGTGCTGACTGGAAAGGGCCAGCAGGGAAGGAGGAGGAAGCACGTCCTTGTCTCTTACTTAAATGAATGAATGAATGAATGGATCTTCTGCTGACTTATATGCCATAAATATTTTCTTGAGTACTTCCTGTATGTTAGTCATAGCACTTGAAATTGGAAAGAAAAAGCATTCAAAGACACAGAAATAAACAAGGCATGGCCTCACTCTCTACGAATTCACAGTAGCACAAACTTGACAGGTGAAAAGATAAATAAATAAAGAAGACCACCAAGAGAACTGGCATCTGGATCAGGACACCTGGTTTCTTCATTGTGTGACTTGCCTCCTGAAGGTCATTTGTCTTCCTGGAGCTTCCATCATCTAGGCCATGCAGATACTACCAACCTTATGGATCCCACAGGTGTTGCTATGGAAAACACATGATAAAACACAGGGACAAGGTCTCTGAGAAGTGCCAGCAAAGTAACTCCTTTTCATAACATGAACCAATGGAGAGTCTGCTGGGTGATAGGAAAACGGATACTGTGTTTTTCCTCACTCACCAGTCTTATTCAAGAGGGCACCCAGTTCCTTGGACAAAGACCCCTAGAGTAGAGAAAGGCAATGTATTAGGCTGCCATATGTCTGTGTTTACCAAGGAACCTTTTAGATGGTGACATATTCCCATATGGTATTGCCCAAAGGAGAAAGAATGTATCTATTCCTAGGGATGACAAGGTTTTACTCCAGGAGCAAATGAATTCCATTTGGTAATGACTACTTGGAACACTTGTGTTAAGAAAGATTCTGAGCTTGCATCTTGGCTCAGCCAGAACAAGTGTCCTGATGAAATAAGGATGTCTGTTATGAATAACAAGTAGAGAAGTAGCACTTTATCATTTGTGACCTAAGGAGATGATGCTCCCACTCAACCACACTCCTTTTTGTACACCTTTAGGGCTATATTCTCCGGTCATTCAAAGATGAGCGGAGTTCAATCCTCTGAACCCAATTCCTTCAGTGTGAATTGTTAAAATTACTTGAGCCAGCAAGGTCAAAGACATATTCCCCAGCAAGAAACTTACTATTTTGGGGAAATTAGCTAGTTCTCCAGTCCTTGTTTAAAGGTGCTAGATGGTATCAATCGTGTTATTTATAAACTGAGAACAATCCTTATAAATTGGGGTATTATTATCTAGGGTCTATGGATCCTGGGCACTGCCACACAAAATCACCTGGTTAAAGTACCCTGCAGGTACCAGATACCCTCTGGCCTTTAATTCTGTGGCATTTTTTAAAAAGTCTTTTCTACTTTCTGCCTTTACTATTTCTTAGAACAATACATTCTCTGAGTTTATTATGGGCTTTATGCCATAAGAATTCCTCCCATTTGTCCAAGATTTATCTGCTTGAGTTTTAAAGGGGATGTCTCTCTCTTTCTCTCTCTCTCTCTCTTTTGAATCAGAGTCTGACTCTGTTGCCCAGGCTGGAGTGCAGTGGCATGCTCATGGTCACCACAGCCTTGACCTGCTGGGCTCAGGTGATCCTTCCACCTCAGCCTTCCAATTAGCTGGAACCACAGGCGCACGGCACCATACACGGCTAATTGTTTTATTTATTTTAGAGACAAGGTCTTGCCAAGTTTTCCAGGCTGGGGCTGGTCTCGAACCCCTGAACTTAGGCAATCCTCTCACTTCTACGTCCCAAAGTACTGGGATTACATGTGTGAGTCACCACGCCCAGCGGATCTCTCTCTTAACGTGTCTGAAATGTGTTAGAGTCTGTACTCCCTTAATAACTCTGCTTACAATTTTATAAAACTTTATTACATCTGTGCTAATCCAGCAGAGCTGGGTTACAGTCAACCCCTGAACTACTTATGAAAAAGAAGGACTGAGCAAATGAAAACTCTGATCAAGCCTGAGAAGAGAAGAGAACAGACTGTGTCCAAACCCATCAACAACATCATCTGTGCACCAGGAACACTCCAAACACAAACAGGCCGCGTGAGTCATAAGCATAGATGGATCCTGGGGTGATCTTACATTTGCAGTGAGAACCACAGACTGCTGGAGACAGGAAGCAGCGCAGAAACCATCTAGTGACTACAGAGTAAAAACTGAGGCCCAGAACCATTAACCTGCCCACTACAAGCCATAGATAGTTACTATGGATAACAGCATCACAACACTGTGCATGTTAAGTATTTCATACATGTGCCTGTTTGCTATTTCGGATGGCTTCCTCCTAGGAATAAGTCTTCTTCCCATACCATTCACAGTGCCAAACTGTGCATCCATAAGCCTGTTTCCTCTAAGAGCTAAAAGCACATTGTCTTACACATGGGAGATACTCAAAGTTTGTTAAATAAATGAACAAATGAGATAATGTATAAACCTCTGCAGAAAGACATTCAGTAAAAATGCTATTTATAATTGCAAAAAAGAAGAAAATCTAAAGGGTAAATATAAAGAAAAGAGGTGAGTACCCATATGATATCAGTCACTTTAAAAATATGCCTATAGAGTTCCAATGACACTTGGAAATACTGATAATATGACTTTAAGGAGAAA
The DNA here is from genome assembly GCF_000164805.1 of Carlito syrichta. Lineage (NCBI taxonomy): Eukaryota > Metazoa > Chordata > Mammalia > Primates > Tarsiidae > Carlito > Carlito syrichta. The sequence goes on along the minus strand of NW_007247769.1, from coordinate 1,553,610 downwards.
AGCAGAATACTAAATTGCACATACTCTGGGATCCTGTCATTAGCAAAAAAAATGTACAGTAATATCGTTGGGAGAAAAATAAAACAAAACATGAATAGTAGTAGATGTTTCTGCTGTGATTATGGGAGGTTTTATTTCTGCTTCTTTGCACTTTGCTGTTTTTTGCAGATAATTTACAATGCGCCCATAGGATTTTCATAAGCAGTGGGAGAGTATTAAGAAATAGAAAAGAATATCCACAGGTAATATTCATCCTTGTTGGAATTTGGAAAGAGACAGAGATCGTTTATGCCTTTTCTCATAGAGAAACTGATGAAACAAAGAGAAGAGACACTGACCAAGGAGACAGACATTAGTTCTCTGGTGCTGGGGGGCCAGCCCAGTGCTATGCAAACAGTAGATATGTGATAAAATCCACTCAAACCACAGTGGGAGGGGGCAGGAGGCATTCAGTCTTCCTCTTCACACAGTCTCCATCATTACCCTATCCAAAAGATGGGCAAGACAAGGCCAGAGTCAGTCTCCACCTCCAGAGCCTCCCCAAAGACCCTCTGATCCCTGCAGCCCATGACAACACATTAACTCTGATTGTGAGGATTTTCCCTTGGCCAGTTAATTTGCTATGTCTTTCATACACATGGTCCCATTAAATTCTTATCATGTCTCTATGAGGTAAGTATTACTATGCCCATTTGAGAGCTATGGAGACCAAGACTTAGACAGGCAAAGTCAGGTAGCCAAGGTGCCATTGTTCTAACTGAACCCCAGGAGCCTACACGCTTATCCCAGAGCCCCAGCTGGTCATTCCTCCCTCTAGGTCTTTGCAGCACTAAGAAGATACTGCTTTGTGACATTTTCTGAATTGTTCCCTATAGGTCTTGTCTTTCAGGCCAGGACAAGTTGTCTGACCTTTCATGTGCATCTGTCTCTCTTGCTTCCTTCAGTTGGACTGTGAGTCCCTTAGGTGGAAGAGGGAGATGGTCCTTGCCTTATAATGTCTTATACCACCTATACAGCCAAGCCTAGAGATTTCTGCACTACTTGACACTGCAGATTTCAGGAAATACTTGCTCATCGATTGACGGATTGAAAAAGTTAAACAGGAGAATGGTCCCGTGGGCATCTTGGTATGCTACAAAGGCAGAAGTTGGATGCATCTCCTTCAGGACCCATTGACACTGCCAACTAGGACACCAGTATGTGTCAACTGTGGCATTGGCATTTGTCTCCTGCATCCCTGAGCCACCAGCCAATAAATCGCAGGGCACTCACACATCAGGATGTGTCCCTCACTTGCCACACACCAGTGACAGGGAAGGGCTGGCCCTGCCCGCCTCCCATCTGGCTGCAAGGATCCAGTTCCAGTTGCTGACCTGTGGTTGAGGCTGGCACAGTGACCCAGAGCTCCAGCAGGCAAATCCCAGTCATAAAACTCTGATTTAAACCAACCACGTGTTGGACCCCCGCACTTCCTCCTAAATTGGAGCAGAGCTGATCTTCTGACTGAGCCAAAGCCAGTCAAATGGAGACATGCTTACTTTTACTATACCATGAAAGCACTCCAGGCAAAAAAATAAAGCCATTTCCCTGTCTTGGAGCAGAGATTTCAGCAAATGCAAGCATGAGGAAGAAGACGTGTTATTAATAATGATATCTTTTAAGCCAAAACTTACCTAGAAAATGCTGCTTATTTGGAGAAGGGGCCATGGCTCCCTTCTCTGAATTCTTTTGAAACCACAGGAACTGCTGCAGGCTCCTCCAAGGTGCTAGAGCCACAGCCTGTCCAGAACAAGTCTCTCCTTCCTAAAAAGTCCTCTTTAATAACCTTATCCATAACAATCCCAACTTTTATAAACTTTTTCTTTCTCTGGACATGTTCTTCTCCAATGAAAGTGTATTCTCCCTAAGGGCAGGGACCAAGAGCTTATACTTTCTGCATCTGACTAAAGAATGGCCCCAACTGCCTTGAATTAATGAATAAATGAACAAGTGAACTTACTGATGAACTACTCAGTTAATAATTCCAAGGAACAGCCTACAGCAACTCACACACATTCACCCTCCTCCAAAATCATACCTTTTCAAATCCAAGGAGATGCTCAAGTCCATAGTGCTATTTTTAAAATAAAGTAATAATATTAAAAATTTCTTAGACCTTATTAGGCGCCAGGCACTAGGTTTTTGATACAAATCTCACATATTAATCTTATAAGTGAGATGGTATTGTTAATATTATTCTCACTTTACAGGTAAGAAAAATGAAGATCAAAAGGCTATTCAAAACTGAAATATAGATAGTGGGTGATGAAATATGAACCAAATGGTCCTATGGGACTCAGGATCAGACCCCTGGCACAAAGCAATTGCCCTGAGTCGCCTTTAGCTAAAGTGCTAGGGAGACAAGTCCCATCTTTCAATTTTATTTAATCAAAGCAAATAATTCATAAGAATCTGCAAGCATTCATTCATCAGGCAGATTAAATTTTTGATAGCCCTGCAGTTTAATTTTTTATGGCTCAGTGATTGGAGGGAACTGCTCCCAGGGAGGCTACTCTGTCCCTGGGTCAGAGCAGCAGCTGGCTGAGGAGGCCAGAAGCCTAGGCTCATCGGGGCTCTGCTCAATTCTCAGGCATCTGCCCTGACTACGATGAGCTGGTCATGCTGGATCCCAGGGCTAAAGGTCACAGATGCTGTTTTCTTTTTTTTTTTTTTTTTGAGTTGGAGTCTCACTCAGTCACCCAGACTGGAGTACAGTGGCACGCTTCCGGCCACCGCAGCCTCGACCTGCTGGGCTCCGGCGATCCTTCCACCTCAGTTTTCCAAGTAGCTAGAACTACAAGTGCGTGCTACCACGCCTGGCTAATTTTTTTGATTTATTGTAGAAATGAGGTCTCGCCAAGTTACCCAGGTGGGTCTCGAACCCGCGGACTCAGGCAATCCACTCACCTCAGCCTCCCAAAGCACGGGATTACAGGCTGAGCCACCGAGCCTGGACGATGCTGTTTTCTAAGTCCTTAAAGAGAATCTACAAAAAGGAAACAGGGGTTGAAGGGACATCAGGTTGTAATCATCACAAGATAGGGGAGAAACCCAAGTAAAACACATACCTAGGTCCCAGGAAAAGGAGGCAGCCTCCTCCTCCACCTCCTGTCCCTTTCCCAGTCACCAAACCACAGTGGTGGCAAAACTCGTGGACAAATTTGTGACACAGTAAAAGGGCAAGATCATCCCATCCATCTCTCTGCGAACTAATAGCACCACAGGGCCACTCAGGACCGTTCACCCACCCCTTCCAGCAATACATTGCCCTCACAGTCGTGACGTCCTCCTTACAGTTCACTGAATCCCTCACGAGGTTCAGGGGTCTACAGAGAAACAAGAAGAAATGGAGGCCAAGAGCCCTTCACAGCCTCAGTCTGCATTCTCTGGGCTAGAGAAGATGTCTTTCCAAGTGCTTTTATTGTCTTCAAAACAAAATCCCAGCAGTTTTTGTCTCTGCTACACCAAAATGCTCAAATGTCATGCAGACTGCTTTCAATCTCAGAACTACCCTGACGCAAGGCCATACAAGAGTCCCCCTCGCTCTCTCCTTCCCTCCTTTCCTTTCTCCTTCCTTACTTTCTTTCCCCCTTCTTTCTCTCTTGTCTCTCTCTCTGTCTCTCTCTCTCTCTCTCTCACACACACAAACACACACACACCCACACACACACCCCTACACACACCCCTATTCTTCTGTGCCTACCACAGAAGAACTAATATCTAAGAATTTGACTGGTATCCAGTCAATATCCAACCAATTAATTTGTTCAAGGGTTTAGAGTGGCCAGGAGAGGAGACTTTTCAGTCCCACAGCCAGGAGAGACTTCTGTTTTAATTTATTTTTAATTGGCAGCGCCACTAACAGCATATCAGAAACCTCTCCACCTAAACCCTTCTCCTCTCCTCCATTCCCTTCAATTCATGTAGGGAAAGGACAAGGGCACTTTGCTGGGAAGGTAGAGAAACACCACAGCAGAGCCCAGTTCATTTTGGATGCTGTCCTGTTCATCGTCAGCCTGATGGGGAGTGATGGTGTCCCAAGCTTTCACTCCCGGCAACCGCAGCCTCGACCTGCTGGGCTCCGGCGATGCATGTGCAGCTCACCGGGGCAAGTGATAGGAAGGAAAGCCTTGCACCTCTCCTCCCAGAGGTGGTGAACACGGGGTGAAGAGGCTCTCTTCCTGAGACCTCCCAGCTCTATCTCTGCTCTGCAGATACCTCACTGGGCCTCGGTGCTCTCAGGGGAGGCCTGCAGCCTTCCAGTAGCCCCTGCTGGCTGGCTCTGGGCCTCTCTGGTGATGGATATGTGGCCGTCGGACAGTGCTGTGGAGTTAATGGGAGTGTGTGGGAAAGGAAAAGCTAGTGGCCTGTCTTCCTCATTTTAGAATCTGGTGCAAGGACGAGCAAAGTATATCTCCACCCTGGGACAATTCATGTTGCAAAAACAGCCCTGGAGACACTGAAGGGGAGGAGGCAATTTATATGACATCTTGGCACCACCATCCAAGCAATTATCATAACAACAAAAGAACACAATGAACAGTCACTCCCTCTTCTCATTCAGGAAACCAGACGGAATGTTTGTGAGTTGCAGGTGCCATTATAATAAGGAATCAACATCAAACCACAGGGAAAGTAAACTGAGGCCAGGATCTGGCCTAAGAAGACCAGTGTGGGAAGGCACAGAAATGACGTGCAGCAAAAACAATGTGATCCAGGGAACAAAAAAAGCCCTCTGTGACCCAGCCTGCAGGTCAGACATGGTGGGATTTCTGTCTTTCTTTTTTCTCCTCTTTCATTTACAATTTGGGTGGAGGGAAGGTAGTTTCCAGAAAGACAAAGTAGGAGCCACCTCAGTAAATAACTCTCCAGAAATGTCTACATTTGATTGGCATTTTACAGAGTAAAAAGCGTTGTAGACATCTCCTCAAATTTGACCCTGTAAGGTGGGTGTTGTCATCCATATTTTAGAAACAAGAAGACTGACTTGCCTAAGGTCACAGAGCTACTGAGAGAAGGAACTGGGAGATCAGAAGTTTCTGTGCCTTTTTCTTATAGAGGTTGCCACCCCCATCATAATCCAATTAATGATAAAAATAATAACTGAGGCTAGATGTGGGGCACCTCCTATGTGCTCTGCATGGTGCTAAGCACATTACATCAGTTATCTCCTATTTTAATCCTCATACTCACATTGGGAGAGAGATGTTATGACCCTTATTTGTCAGATGAGGAAATCAAGGTTCAGGGCCATTAGTCATTTGTCCTAGACCACAGAAGCAGCAGGGACAGAAGTAGGACTCAAACTCTGTGCTCCTCCAGTGTATCTCAGTGGTTTTCAATCTTGCCCATCATCAGAATCAACTGGAAGAATGGTTCAAACAAGGAATGCTGGGTCCCACCCCAGAGTCACTTAGTCAGTGGGTCTAAAATGGAGGCTAAGAACCTGCATTGCCCATAAGGTCCCAGGTGATGCGCACGCTGCTGGCACGAGAACCCCACTTTGAGAATCTCTGCTCTATTTAACTCGCCTCCTGTCACCCACTAGCTAATCTGAACACCCTGTTAGGTGGTGGGACAAGATCGCCTGTCTGTAGGAAACTCCCTCTTTGGTGCACAAAACCACTCCCTCAAATAGAGCACACACCATCCACAGACAATTGAGCACCAACTTCATTTAACATTAACTTAGGGATGCTCTATGCCAATTTACTCACTCTCTTATTCTTCTGGACCTCTCCTGCTGACACCCATCTGCTGGCCAAGTCACTTCATTATCACTGAAATACTTCTTTGGAAACATGGAGACCCTTCTGAATGAGCAGCCCCCACCAGTGTACACCCCCATGCGTGTATTTGCACGTCTGTCATGTGCTAAACTGCTAATAATGCATTCATGATAAAACGTACACAGAAAGATTCATTTAAAAGGATGATAAATACAAACAGAAATGGATGTCTCTTTCTTCCATATTCCATAGTTTGTGTATCTCACCTTTTGTGCTGGTCTAGTCAGATCCAATTCTAGACTCTGACGATGAGAACTTGTCAGTTGCCCCTTCACCACTGCGGGCTGGCAGGGCATGCTTGAAGAATTGCTATGTTCTGTGATTTTGGAAAAGTGATTTCCTTTTTGTTAACTATAAGCCCCTAGAGGGCACATGCTACCCCTCCAAGAGTTACCATATAAGCACCCAGTCCAGCACGAATGTTCTGTAAGGAAGGATCATTCAGCCAAAGCTTTTTGACTGTGAGGGTTCTTTCTCCAAAAGAGGATGAGAAGCATCTAGGTACCCAGAGAGAAAACAGCAGCTGTCTGTAAAAGCTTTCCATGCCAACAGCAGAGAGCAGAAGACTGAGCTCTCACTACTACAGCCGTGGGAGGAGAGAGAACCAGATCAGGGTGAGAGAGCAGGCCCTGGGATCTCCCTCCACCAGTAGCCAAGGGTGAAACTTGGACCACGTGATGTCCCCTGGGCACCAGGGTCCTGGCCTGTCAAATGACATATAGGGTGACTATATCTGCACTGTGGGAGTCTCCCAGGATGCCAGATTTTAGTGCTAAAACTAGGACAGTCCAGAGCAAACCAGGGTGGTTTGTCACCCTAGGTGTGGACCAGGTATCCAGCTCTGGGTGATTCTGAATGTTTATCAGTCCCAACCTAACCTATGCTATAAGGTGTCCTAGGAGAGCAGGGGGGAGATTGAAGCCAGACCCTGCTCTCAAGGGCATTGCAATCCCACCAAGGAAGAGATAGCAATAAGTCAAGCCAAGTTGAACATCAGTATTAGGTCAAAACAGAAGCTGGAAAGAGAGCGTAATGTAGGCTGCAGTCGCCAGGACAGACCCTATGGAAGAAGCTAGGGTGCAGGGGGAAGCAGACTGAGCACACGTCCACCTCACCTCATCTCCCTTCCAGCCCTCCCCACCAACAATTAGAGCAGGACTGCAGAGAGTGAACCCAGGCTCTGGAATCTTCCAGTTTGATCCAACTCTGATGCTACCTTTTTTCTTTCAGAGTGACCTGAAGACAATTACTCAAATTCCACAGCCTAGGTATTGTTTTCTTTAAAACAGGGCCAATTATACCCCACTACCCAGGGTTGTTCAAAAGATTAAGTGAAGTAATGCATGCAAAATGCTTTGCAATTGTGCCTGAAAGCTCATGCTCTATAAACATTGACTATTCTTAACCTCTCTTGACCCTTTTCAATCTGTTCATGAATCTAAGGTATTTCTAAAGAACAGTAAGCTCTCGTGAGCTCTTCTGAATATTTTTTGTTATTAATGATGGATACAGCAGACTTAGTTCTGCTCAGATCTGTCTCTTCTGAAGCCAGGAGCATAAGAGTGAGAGTGTATAGTGAAAAAGTCACAGGGAAGCCAGCCCTGGCCCCGGGCAAAGACCAAGTGTTTCTCCTGGCCCTATTCAGAATAAGGAGCAGCTTTTTCTTCCTCAGTTTCCAGTTTTAGCTCATAGCCCTAAACAGTCAAGTCATGAAGGGGCTTCCCTCTCTCCCCAGTTCCCCAAGTTCTGCAGAAAGAAAGGTCCATAGGCCCCCTCCTCCTGCTGCGAGGGTGTGTCACCTCAGGCCATGACAAGTCCCCAGCTAAGCATCAGCTCAGGGCCACTTACTTCTCTTAATGATAAGCTTTCTAAGGGCATGGCAAGTTTCAAGAATCCCTGCAGGTGACATGCCAGCAGCGTGCCCCATAAACTCAGGCAGCGTCAATGGCACTAAGGACCAGGGAAGGTACCCTCTGGCTTAATTTGGTCTCCATCCAGCTCAGCCCTAGAACTAGGCACACATAATAGAATCCAAATCAGTAAACTCCCACATACAATTGGCCCTGAAATTCCATTAGGCATCCACTTCTTTGTACTAACAGTTTGTCTGTGGGCAATATGTTTTTTGTTGTTGCTGTGGCCTGTTATATCCCCAGAACTGAAACACACTTAAAGGAAGAAGGCCAAGATTTACCTCAGCCCCTGCCCTTAGGTGACCGGGGGTGACATGCCACACAAAAATGCAGTACACAAAGAGAGAGTGGCTCACTTTCAAAGGTATTTCCCTACCATGGCCCCTTTTCCCACACTCCCATGGCACCTTCAACATAATAACCCAGTAAAAAGCAGTCAGATTGAGTGGGATTTTTTTTTTCTTTTTTTGAGTCAGGGTCTCACTCTGTCACCCAGGCTGGAGCACAGTGGTGAGATCATGGCTCAGCAGTTTCAACCTCCTGGGCTCAGGCAATCCTTCTGCCTCAGCCTTCCAAGTAGCTGAAAATACAGGCAGATGCCACCACGCCCTGAATTTTTTGATATTTTTTCGAGCTGACATCTTGCTATGTTGCCCAGACTGGTCTCAAACTCCCGGGCTCAAGCAATCCTCTTGCATTGGCCTCCCAAAGTGCTGGGATTATAGGAATGAGCCATCACACCCAGTGAGATTATTTTTAATGTGAAGTTCTCTCATGGTATTGTGAGTTCTTCAAGGTCATTTGCATCTTCTTATCCCAAAAATTTGGTGCACAAGACATAGTAGGTGGTAAGAGAAGACATCTTAAATTTGTGAGTTAATGAATATTTTAATAAAAGTAAAATTGAGGAGCAAAACATTTTGAGAAGGGCAATAATTTAAGCCAGTGGTGCTCAAAGTGTGGCCCTATATCAGCCACATCACCAGGAAATTTACAAGAAATACAAAGTCTTGGTCCCCACTCCAGACCTCTGGGGTCAGAAATCCCAAGGATGGGCTGGTGTTGTAAGTTTTAATACAGCTTCCAGGTGACGCAGATGCCCACTCAATTTTGAGAACCAGTGACTTCAGCCTTCATCATCAGACACCTTCTGCAGATGGGGTAACTGTGCTCGACTCTTCCACACACTTGCTCAACTTATACCTATTAAAAAGCACCCACACAGCAAAGGCCCCGTGGAGCCAGCCTCAGTCACTAGAGGGCTCATGGATGTTCATAGGATGGCAGGCAACATGGTGCATCCCCCAAGCAGTACCCCTGATGACCTGCAAAGGCTGTTCTGAGTCGACAGGAAGAAAGGCCACCAAGCTGGGGCCATGACCAGCTGCCTATCCTTCAAGAAGAGCTGTGGGAATGACTTTTGCCAGGAGGAAGCTGCTCTGGGGAGAGAAGATGGTATCCTGACACCCAGAAGCAACAGCTTGGGCCGTGGGTGGGGAGGCGGAAGGCATGCGGCAGGGCAGCAGCCACCCACTCCATGCCATTGGCTGTCAGTTCCTGAGCACTGACTTCTCTGGAGCCTAGTGTCTCCAGAGGGTGCAGGATAGGAGAAGGCAAGAGGGAAGTGGCTGGATCAGCATCTGCTTCTCTCCTGGCCTGTTGACGGTCTCCATGTCTAGGCCTGGGGCTGGGGTCAGATGAGTTGGCAGGGAGCAGAGTGCCAACTCAGAGGCAGCTCTGTGTGTGCATCACCCTGTCTTGTCCTCTTCCCTTGGACTAGGAGCAGCTGCCCAGTTCTGGACCTGAGACAGGCTCAGAGCCCAGGGACCATGAGAGAACAGCACCTCAGTCGTGAAAGGTACCACGGTCAGGTACTCCTCGGGCGGGGTGGCTATGTTCTCTGGAAGCCTATGGGAGTAAAGACGATACTCTGCTTCTCGTTCAGGGGCGATGTTGCCACAACTTCCCCTAGACCTGGTGTTCCAGGAACATAGGTCACTTGCTGACACTTCACTTAAACTATTCTCCAGTTATAAAAAGGGTTCAGCCGACCTCTCAGCTTACAGGCCCTTTAACCCAGTGTCGAAGGTCAGCCCTTCCCAAGCATCCACAGGAGCTAGGGATGCCTGCTTGACTCTCGTGGTTCACCCACCTATTCCCACTTTCCTCTTTCAGGTAAGAAGGACCTGTGAGTGATGCTGGGATCCTCATACAGGGTTGGGTGACCCCAGGGCCTGCCTGTGATCTCAGAGCAGTGGGTAGAGATAATAGGGCTTTCAGACAAAAGACAGGGTGCTGGTTACATCTGAATTCAGAATAAACAAGAAATAACTTTTAGCATATATGTTCCAAATATTGCATAGAACATACTCAAGCTAAAAAAAAAATGTATCTTGCTTATCTGAAATTCAAATGTAACTGAGCATCCGTATCTTCATTTGCTAAATCTGCCAACCCTACATTATCAGCAAGCCCAGAATAGGGAAACCTGAATTTCCCAAAACAAAACCTAGGATATCACAAGAGAAAGAGCCTTGAAGATGCCATGGAATAAGAGCTCCTTAATACGGTTAAGGCTGACACAATGAGATGAAGGTACTAAGGTGCACTACAGAAGACCTGACCTCGGTCAACCGAGCCAACTTTGGACCCCAGCTCCCGCTCAGACGTGCTGCTTCACCTCGGCAAGGCACTTCCCTTCCCTGGGGGTCAGTGGGCTCCTCTTCAGGTAGGGGCGGGGTTTCTCAACCCCAGCACTACTGACGTTTCGGTCCAGGCAGTTCTTTATGTGGCTGCTATCCTATGCATTGCAGAATGCTAAGCTGCATCCCTGGCCTCTATCCACCGGGTGCATGCAGTACCCCACCCCAACTATGCCAAATGCCTAGGGGAGAGAAGAGCAAAGTCACACCTAGTTAAGAACCACTGGGTTAAGTGACTACAGGTCTTGGGTTTCTGCCATCTTTAACAGTCAATAATTTTGCAGTTTATACATGGGTTTATGGAAAAGATGCCTCTTAAATATCCAACTCCCATAATGAGTCCAACAGGGAATGTAAATGATCAAGGTTTGATTACATGTAAACTTTTAAAACATGTACCCCTACCTCGCCCTCTTTATCCTCATTCCAGCATTCAGAAATTGGTCTAGCTGGTTTCTAATAAGTGGCTCGAACTCTCTGATGATTTTGCAGGCAACAACAACTTGATAATACTAAAAAAATGAAATGGTCATTGCCTTGATTGAAAGTGGCACTTTATTGGGACTTCTCAGGAAAGTACAGTTTTTATCAGTTTGATGTTAATATTACTACTACTGATAGCTATTATGTATTGAACACCTACTACATACCATGAGCACATGGGGTTCTGTCATTCAATAATCACAACAGCCCTAGGAGGTTGGTGCTGTGCTTATTCACATTTCGCAGTTGAAAAACAGGTTCTGAGAAGTAAAGCAATTTGCCTAAGGTCACAGAGTCTGCCAGACCCCAGAGCCTGTGCTCTTTCCACCTCAGAGACACTCTACTTACACACAGTTTCCACAGGGAGCAGCAAAGTTCACTCCTCCCTGGGTCTCGGCCTTCACCTCTAGGATCCATATCTCCAGGAATTACATGAGGCCAGCAGGCAAAGCAATCCAACCGACGTGTTGCAGGCACATTTCTCATTCGAGACTACACAGGACACCAGTCCTTACAGGACTGCTACATACAGACAACAAACTGGCTTGTAAATGTTTCTTGATGTTGCTTTCACCTTGAACCACTTTTTTGTAACTCTGGGGCTACTGCATAGTCAGACTCACAGTAAGACCCACTCATTCAATAAATACGTGCTAAATGAATACTTGAATGATCCCCCATTTCAAACATGTAGACACTGGGGCCCACCTCTTTCAATGCAAGACATTATCTAAAGGAAAACTATCTCTAGTTCTCAGGTTTTGTTTTCCCTGCGTCCAAAATTTCCCACAATGCTGATTCACTTTTTTTTCCTTTAACTTACTCTTAGGATCCCACATTCTTGTTTGTATAATTCTTGAATGGAAAATTGATTTTGTGTGACCCAGTTGCCTGCTGGCCCAAAGGACTGGCCCAGGAGACCACTGAAGAGTTTCGGAGCCTGGTTCTGGAATAAGGACCTGGAAAATCGCGTGTCTATGCCCTCAGTTACTCGGTCACCTTGAATGGGACTGCCACACTGTTTCGTGGCCCAGTTTCCCCCTTGGACAGCACACTGAGTAAGATTCCCCCCACGGCATGCTATTATTACCTGGCACAACAAGGAATGAGGCCACTGCTACAATGAGGCCATCCCGCCCTCCAAGATTCTTCAAAATTCTGCTCCTCAGTGCAGGACAACAGGGCAATGTAGGGCAGCAGCTCCAATGTGGAGAGAACTGGAGGTTGGAAGAGGTCATCTCGGGGTGACCCAGTAATCACCACTACAGGACACCCAGCAACAACAGGAAGAACCACAGAACAAAAGGGTGCAAACTGTGGGCCTCACCCTATGGGGAAATGGGTTTAAAAATCATACGCAAACACATACACACACTGCACACCACCAGGGAGTCTAATTTTAGTAGCCATTCGTCCCAGCAAAGCACTTTGCAAGCAGTTATTTTGAGAAATGCTATTAGCCATTGAGTTATTTTTAATGCCCCTTGTGTGACAGGCATTTATGACACAAACAGCAGCTGAAAGGCTGTACGTTCGTAGCCCTGGATATGTTCAGGACCCAGGGGACAGCCCCTTGGGATGTCCCAAGCCTGATCCAGATGAAGAGAGAGCATCTTGTGTACCCTGCTGAGCCTTCCCTCACTGCCTAATGTGCTGTTTGCCAGAAACGGGCAGCAGGATTTCAATGAGCCAGAAGCCTCTCTGCTCCATGACAGCCGATATGCTAATGACAATCCTCAGTGCCTGTCCATGGCCTGCAGGTCAAAATTCACGTTGCTAATGAAGTTCCTTCATAAGTTGTCCCCAACTCTGTGTCCTTGGATAGACTCTATTCCTAACACGCAGCCTCCTTGCTCTCTACCATCCCACCTTGTCCCCTCTGCCCAAGCTGACCCCCTCACTCAGAACAGACCCCTTCTCATCCCTTGTAACCCCCTACTGAGCCTCAAGATTTGAATCCCTGTAATGAAAGAGCTAGATCACCTCCTTGGCATTCCACACCTAACAGCTAATTTTTGGTCACCCATGCACGTGTATTTCTTATTGAAATCGTTGCACTCATGGAGTGCTTAAGATGCACCAGGCATCATTCTCAGTCTTTTACAAAGCTCAAGGAACTCTTCTGAGGGTCCTTTTCTCAGAAGAGGAAACTGAGACATAGGGAAGTTGCCCAAGACTTCATCGCAGGTAGGTCTCTAGGCAAGGTCAGTGACAAGGTGGCTAAAGTCACAGATTCAGGAGCCCAAGTGCCTGGGTCACACCCCAGTTCTGCGTCTCAGAACCACAGACAAGTTTCTCGGAACTCGTCTGTGCCTCAGTCTTTCACTGAATTCTTAAGAGAGAATGAGTTAATTCTTGTATAGTCCCTTCACAGGTGCCTGGCACACAGTGAACAGTATCTAGGAGTTCTCTCTTATGGCTATGGAGATGTGTAGCCAGTGTGGTTTAAGCTAAGATTTACTGGGTCCCTACAATGTGCCCTACACTACACTATAGCATTCTGCACAGACTATCTTGTCTGAAGCTCACAAAACCTTGTAAAAATTTGCAAAGAAACTGACCTTAGAGAAGTGAAATCATTCACCTAAGGTCAGAGCCAGTAAGTGGAGACTGGAACAAGGTAGTTGAACACAAGTCTGAGTTTACTAACCCAAATCCTTTGCTGCTTGTCTTGTCTCCCTGGAAATTAATTGTGTCTTCAGATTCCCCACAGTTCCTGGCACTCGGTCAGGCTCTTTAAATGGACTCAATAACGACTGCAGGCTTCTGGCAAGGCTTCCTAAATGCAGAGCCTTGGCTGCAGATCAGGAGTCCCTGGTCCCTCCTAGGGCACCCGTGGCTTATCACCCCCTTCTCGACTTCATCCCAGGGGAGGTACAGGTGCTTTGAAAGCAGAAGTAAGGCAGCAGAACACTCAGGGAAGTCCCACCAAGGGCCAGGGCCTGGTGTTCGGATGGCAACAACCTGTCCACGGGGACTCAAGGCCCAAAGGTCAGGAATTTGGTACTGGCTGGCCAGGGCAGGCATCACTGGAGTGCTGGGGGAGATGTTCAGAATTGTAAGGCATCAAGCGTGAGCTGGAGGAAGGATGGGAGGGAGAACGCAAGCCCAACTGAGCAAGTATGTGCGAGTGAATTATGTGTGTGGTTCAATTTTAGGCACTGGGCAGATTTACAAAGCTCATCACCCTCCTAGAGTTGCCTGCAAAAGGCCACACATTTAACACCATGCCAATCAATCAACACAGGTGCACCGGGTGGAGAATGCATGCCCTGGGAGCCCAGGGGATGCAGGGAAGCAAGCATCCCTGTCCCCAGTGGATCATGGCCTTAAGCAAGGACACAGGCTGCCACCCACGGGAACATTAAGGGGACTGTTAAACACTGACCTCTGATGTGGTGCCAGTCGAGTTACTGTATTCCTTGTGAATCCCGTAAACACCAGAGGACCTCTGTGTCTAGCTCTGCTGTGGATAAAACAATGAGTCCATCCCTCCACCCCAGAATCTCGGTTTCCTTCCCTGCACAATGCGAGTGATGCTAATAAGACATCGCACGCTGGCCTGCTGAATGAGGCTGAAGAATGCGAACCCTGTGCAAATGTCAGCTTGCCTCGTGCAAGGCTGAACAAGACAAGGCTTTGCCTTCAGGGAGCTGATGAGTAATACAAAGAGGACAGAATGAAACATTCAAAAGATGATAACCACAACACCGGGTTGGGTGGATAAACACACAACCAGCCACTCAGAATGGGATAACCATGGCAGAGGGCTGTAAATGCCGATGAAAGTCACCGTGTTACACTTGACTTTGAAAATTGGCCTCTGTTCAGTCTGGGGCCTTACCGCCAGACCATAAGCTACCAGAAATGGGGTCCCTATCCTCACTACTAGACCCTCCTTAGCTTCAGGGTGGGGGCAGGGTGGGCACCTAGGACATTCCTAAGGAGGGCTGTTGAGGAGGCTGGCCCAGCTACCTGGCTGGCCTCACTTAGCACACACATTCCCTGGCAGGGTAGCCTTTCCTGCTGCCATACCTCTTGGGATTTCAGTAGGGCCTTAGCAGGTAGACACATGGAGATGAAAGGGCTGGCATCCCCAGAGGCAAGCCATGAACTGCAGACAAGGTTGAAGCTTTCACCACCCAGATGGAGAGCCCTTGTCAATCATCCCTGAATCCACAGGACAGGGAGATCATATGCATGATCCTCAGACACTAGTGGAAGCAGTTTTCCAGGGAGTGAAAAAATGGGATCTGGGAAGTTGGTGTATTTGTTTGCTAGGGCCACCATAACAAAGTAGCACATGCTGGGTGGCTTAAATAACAGAAATGTATTGTCTCACAGTTCTTGAGCCAGAAGTCTGAGATCAAGGTGTCAGCAGGGTTGGTTCCTTTCAAGGGCTGTGAGGGAGCCTCCGTTCTAGGCCTCTCCCTCATCTCCTGGTGGTTTGTTGGTGATCTTTGCTATTCCTTGGCACGTAGACACATCACCTCAATCCCCGCCTTCTTCTTTACATGGCATTCTCCTCATGTGCATGTGTCCAAATTTCCACCATCCCTTTTAAAAGGACACCAGTCATATTGGAATAGGGCCCACACTAATGACTTTATCTTAACTTGATCATCTGCAAAGTCCTTATTTCCAAATAAAGTCACATTCACAGGTATTGAGGGTTAGGACTTCATTATCTTTGGTGGGGGTGGGGGAGATACAATTCAAGCTATATTTGGGTTCCCCAAAACAAAAACCATTTGAAAAGTCAAGTTGGAGTTTCTAGCATTACTAATATATTGAGACAGAGTCCTAAGAAATAGGTTACAGATCTGAAAGAACTTGGTTTCAGCTCCTGCTGCTACCCCAGCCCAGGCCTTTGTGGCCCCCTGTCTGCATTGCTCTGTGATGAATCCCTTGCCAACTAGCCTGACTTTGGCCTGTCTCCCTCAGCATCTCTGTGTCTCTCTTCAGCATCATCCTACCAGACCTTGAATCTGACCATCAGGTCCCACCTCGGTCACACCACTGTCTTGTTTCAAAACCCCCAGTGGCTGTCTGCTGCCAAGGACTCAGCTGATGGCTGTTCCCCCTGACTTCTGCACCCTTGGTCATCTAAACCAACACGAGTGTTAGCCAGTGAGGGCCCACCATTTCTCTGCCTGTTTCTCAATTATTAAAAGGAGGGGAAAAAGCAAACCTTCCAAGCATCTACTCCTGGGGAATGTTCCCTGAGAAACCTGCAAGGAAGCTCACCAGGTGAAGCACCTGTCTCACAGGTGGAGCATGTGCAGACAGGTACAGCCTGTCATGCTGGGCCACCACCCTGGTGACTGGCTGTGCTCTGACCCCTGCCCAAAAGGTGAGCAAAGGACAAAAACCAGCCCCCACACTGAGCAGAGAAAGAGGAAGAGACCCCTAAGACCAAGGACAGACATCTTCTTACCCTGAGGAGGATGCCGAGGGCCATGGAGCTGCCTCTACCCTGCTCCCTGTGGTTTCTCATGGAAGGCTGCCAGTCTCTGGAAGTCTTCCTGCCTGGGAAGCTCATTGGCACCAAGGCTGGCTGAGACCATCTGCCAGGGATTCCGGGCAAACGTCAGTCTGATAAAGATGCAGAGCCCTCCTTGGAAACCCGGAAGCCCCAACCTTAGAATAATGTCCTTGAGAACCATCTCACTCATTTTTTCCCCAGAGCTACTCAGTGAAGCAGCTCCCACCTTACTACATAGTCTGGCCCTTCCTCACACCACCCTAGACCCCAGACCCACTCCTACTGCCTCCTAAACAACAAAATCTTATCTCTCTGTCACCCTTATAACTTTTTTTTTTTTTAGTTGAAGTCTCACTCCATCGCCCAGGCTGGAGTGCAGTGGCATACTCACAGCCACCCTAGCATCGACCTGCTGAGCTCTAGCGATCCTTCCACCTCAACCTTCCAAGTAGCTGGAACTACAGGCATGTGCTACCATGCCAGACTAATTTTTTTTTTTTTTAGTTATTGTAGAGACGAGGTCTTGCCAAGTTGCCCGGGCTGGTCGCAAACCCCTTACAACTATTATAGCCAAAATCCTCCTCACCAGGGGCAGATCTTTGAGAGTTTTTTGTTTTGTTTTGTTTTGTTTTATAAAAAAGCACCTCATGGGTGTTACAAGGAACAGTCTTCACCTTTCAAGGAAGAGAAGACAGGTTGAGCACCCCGTTATACCAGTAAGCACCCAAAGCAACACCATGTCTATATACTTACTTGATTTCACAACATCCCTGTGAGGGAGTGATGAACATCTTCATTTTATAGGCAAGGTAACTGAAGCAGAAATAGGTTAAGTATGTTTTCCAAAGTATACAGCTAACAGGAGTCCAGTGTCACCCCACTCCTGCCGTCTGTTGGTTGCCTGCACCTGGTGTCACACGGGTACTTCAAACTCAACTGTCTAAAGTTCCACTCATTGACTCCCCCTCCTCAAGCATCCTGCTCCCCTTTCTCACCACTCCCCAGCCCCCAACTTCAGTCTTCCTGCATTCTTTTTTCTCACTAGAGCACCACCATCTACTGAGCTAGCCAGGTGAATGAAAGGAACAGTGTCCCCCAAGGTCTTGGCAGAAGCGTATGCATGGGGGCAAACAATATCTCAGAGAGCAAACTCACCTAGGGAGTTCACCCTTGATCTCCATGTGTCCTTCTGTTGATTTTTCATCCAAGTTCTCACTGCAAAAACCCCACACTCTAGCTTAATGAATTTTTGGAAGCAGTCAGTGCTTTATAATCAACTGTCATTTATGAATAATCAAAGTCCAGTGGGGACTCCCTAATTAGCCTGGGAGAGAAGGCTGTTTGCATAACACATTTAATGCCTCTGGAGCACCAGGTACCTTGGTAAAAATTACTGTCTATCAACAAACCTCAAGGATATGACCGAGCCTAGAGTCAGACACAGATGGATTTGGAAGTGGGACACTGGAAGTTGATGCCCCTTGGGAGGGAGTGAGCTCATACAGAGTCTCTTCCTGGCACTGCTGCTCTTACCTCCTAATGATGAATCAATGCCACATTACTGCATCCACCCTTGAGTTCCAGAAACCCTCGAAAAGGCTTCTAAAAACTGAGTCCCCAACCTAAGACCAGATAGTATAGTAGGAGAGCTGGCAAAGGACCTAATCTTTATTATAAAGCCTCTTGATCCCTCCAAAAGAGAGCTGAGTTTAACCTAACTTGGATCACCAGCATCATAGAAGCAGAGGCTACAATGGCCCCATCCAGCTCAATATCCAGTCCAGAGATTCCACTTCTCTCTTCCGTATCCAAGACGGGGAGTCAGGAAGAAAGTGGAAGATGCAACTAGTAGGTGAGTTGAGGAGACATTAGGAGGAAGGAGTGACTTGGCCCCAGATACCCACACTCAGGAGTGTGGGCAAGGGAGGAAGAAAGACCCTGCCACTGGTTTCAAAGGGAACTGTTCACTTACAAATACCATGGTAACACGAGCACAGGGGAGCAATGCTTTCCTGCCCAGATTCCTGTTGACATAACCAAAAAGACACAGCAAGGTGGAAAAACCTGCAACAGCTCGGGAAACTAGGAACAGGTGCCATCCATGTGCCAGAAACCTAAAAGAATCTCAGAAAAAAATCAGTGATGCAGAAAGAGAGAAGACAGGGAGGCCCCTTGAACATCCTCATTCCCAGAGAAGCAGCAGAATGGTTGTGCAACAAGGAGTGAGGCCCTTGAAGAACCTCACATCAGAGGTGTCTAAACTGGTAGGACCCAATGGGAGGGTGAGCCAAGCTCGGTCAGAGAAATTGCATAGCGCCGAGACTCCCTCTTGTCACTGAGGATTCACAATGGTGTTCACCAGCTGCATCTCTGAGAAGCCCTGGGAATCACACGGCAGGTACATCCAGAAGAAAACTGGCCGGGGCAAGGGGCTCATCCCTGACGCAGCAGGTGGCAGCTCCAGGAAGGAGGACACGTCCAAGCACAGTTTGTACCTGGCATGGCGGCCAGGTTAAACAGCAAACAGTTGGCACATGGCACAGTGGCTTTACCAAATGCAGAGAAGAAATATCACGGGATTAAGTTTGCCTTCTGGAACCACTCACCATTCCTGCTTAACTGCCCAGCCTCACAAGTCTCTGGGTCATGTAAGATGTCACTTCTTCAACCAGTGCTCTGGTGCAAGAGGAATATTCTATCAGCAGTAGGGGCATGGGAACAGCAAAGACACCCAGAAGAATTGGTCCTCCCTATTTACAAGCAAATGCTGGCTGTATTTGTGGATGCAAAACACAAAAACCTCCCACCAGATCTGTGAGAATATTCTTAAACATCAAAGACAGAGAACACATCACTCAGAATTAAGAAGAGGTCTGATTTTACACTCCCACCAACAGTGTAGAAGTGTTCCCTTTTTGCCACACCCTCTCCAGCAGCTGTTATTTTTTGTGTTGTTGATAATTGCCATTCTGACTGGAGTTAGGTGGTATCTCAGTGTGGTTTTGATTTGCATCTCCCTGATGATTAGTGGTGGAAGTGTAAACTAGTGCAACCTCTGTGGAAAGCAGTGTGGCAATTCCTAAAAGCTCTAAATATCAATCTCCCATATGACCCCACAATCCCCCTACTGGGAATATATCCTGAAGAACTCAAATCACTCTATAAAAAAGATGCCTGCACACACGTATGTTTATCGCAGCATTGTTCACAATAGCAAGAACCTGGAAACAACCATGCTGCCCATCAAAAGAGGACTGGATTTTAAAAATGTGGTACATATACACGATGGAATACTACGCAGCCATAAAAAAGAACAAAATCATGAATTTTGCAGCAACCTGGACGGAACTAGAGTCTATAATACTGAGTGATCTCTCACAGAAAAAAAGATCCGAGTATCACATGTTCTCACTCATATAATGGACCTTGAACATCCAATGTAATACTATAAGAAAATGACTGACAGTAGTGGGGAACTATGGGGTGGGGAGGGAGATGGGATTAACAGTAGCAAGTATCTATCTGGGGACGGGGAAACACCTCTTATCAACAGGGTGCCTGAATGAAATGTATTTGTATACCTAACCCTTAACTGTATCCCACAATATCATAATAAAAAATACTGATTAAAAAAAAAGAAGAGGTCTGAAAAATAATGGCTGGGTAGGAAAGTACCACATAGTCATGGCCAAGAGCACAGGCTCTGCTGTGGAATGAGCTGGGCCTGAATCCTGGCCCAGCGTTCACTACTCCATGAAGCTGAGTAGGGCTTGACCTTCTGGGCATGTGTTTCCTCCACCCATATAGTGAGGACAAACAAACACATACCTCTCAGGGCTGTTCTGAGGCGTGTTCTGAGGGAGGAAACACTTCGCACAGTGCAAAGAACATAGTCAGTGCTCTGTAAATGACTCGTGATAACTGAAGCATCAAGAAACCATTTAGTCTATGTCTGTAGGAAAAGTCTAAAGAACTTAGGTTTGCAATGATGCATTTTGAAGGACACATTTAGAAAGCACTTCCAAATGAAGAGAAAAAAAAGACAGAAGTAGAAATATTGTGAGGTCTAAGACAGATTTTACAAAAAAATGACAGATATGGAGGAGAGGCAACTGATTCAGAATATACTAAATTGAAAAAATTATGAAAAAACAGCAAAACAAACTTCTCAACACTGAAAATAGAACCAAGTCTGAAGGTCAAAAGGCTCAATCATGACTGGGCATATATATGTATTTTTATTTCATGGTGAGGAATTATAAGCATTCACACAGAAGATGTCAGATTATCTGTGACAGGAAGAAAAACCAGGCTGTTATCTGATGTCTCCTCTGTAAATTCAATACCAGGGTCAATTTGTCTTTCATAAAAAAAGAAACAAAGTATAACAAATGAGAATACAATGTTCAAAAAGTTTATACAGGTGTTAAGCTTATCATATTTAAGATTAAGACATTAATCAAAACAAAGAATTCAATAATAGGAGATGTCTATGGTAATACAAATCTGGCAATGAATCCCAAGATCCATTAGGCTTAAATAATCATTATCAGTGTGATTACAAAGCAAAGTAAAAATGAAAACTAAAACTTCTTTAAAGGAAGATAAAAATAGAAAAAATTAAATGTAATAATACAGTAGAAGTTTGAAATATCAGATAACACAATAAAAGCATGAATTTAAAATTATAGGGGGAGAATAGGAAAAATCTTTATTTATCTTACATAGTCAGGCATCAAGAGAAACTGTTTTGTTCTGTACACTAAACATTAGCAAAATGTAGTTGAAGATTTTTTAATAACTAAGAAGCAACACAGGCAGAGCCAACATTCCAACTGACTAAAGAAAAGTATAAAATAAAATTTGAAAATGGTCCCTTATGAGTAAGATAAAAAAGATTACAAAGAAACATAAAAAAACAGAAAAACCAAACCATATTAGTTATTAAAATAAAATAGATTATATATATAGTATAAAATATATGCAACGCTATATGGTAAATAAATATATAAAATTATACACGCTTTACAAGAAATAGACCCAAAACCAAGTGATAAAATAAGGTTAAAAGTTAAAAAATGGGTTGGGCTCATGCCTGTCATCCCAGCACTTTGGGATGCCAAAGCAAAAGAAATTGCTTGAACCCAGAAGTTTGATACCAGCCTGGGCAACATAGCGAAACCTTGTCTCAACAAAAATAATTTTAAAATTATCTGGGTGTGGTGGCATAGTTCTTGTAGTCCTGGCTATTCAAGATGCTGAGGTGGGAGGATTGCCTGAGCCCAGGAGTTTGAGGCAGCTGTGAGCTGTGATCATCATGATCATGGCACTGTACTCCAGCCTTGGCAACAGAGTGAGGCTCGAACTCAAAAAAAACCAAACCAAACAGAACGAAAAAAACAGGTAAAAGAATGACCCAGAATATGTCATGCAAAAATGAAGTGAAAATAGTGATGCCTAGTTAGAGGCAGTGGTATCCTATCAAGTGGAATTCAAGGCAAAAAAACATTAAATAAGGAGGTTTTATATTGATAAAGATAATCCAAAGTGAATAGCCAAAGGTCTAGGACCTTTATGCACTGAAAAAGCATCAAAACACATATAACAGCAAAATGTCAAAAATAAGAGGAGACAGGTGACAGATGCCCAGGAGCAATAGGAGAGTTTATTAAACTATTACTGCTTTTCCATAAATTATGTTGGCCAGAACTCAATTATGATGGGTTGGAAGGTTGGTATTCCTGGGTTAACTGGTCCACTGGAGGGAACACATCCCTCTTGTTTCATAGGTTGGAAGCTGGGATGGGGAGATGAGTAAGGACAGTATAGGATAGTGTGGTCCCTGGGCCACAGCATCAGTGTCACCTGGAAACTTACTAGAAATGCCAATTCTTAGACCCATCGCAGAACCAACCAGAATCAGAAACTCTAGGGTGAGGCCCAGCCCTCCATTCTGATTCAGGTTAAAGGCTGATCACCACAGTGATTAAGCCCACACAGGCTCTGTAGGACCAGGGACAAATCTTGCCCTGTTTTGGCATTGCTGGGTGACTTCAGTCAGACAAGTGACTTAACCTTTCTGTGGCTCAGTCTCATCACCCATAAGCTGAGAAGAATAAGAGCCCCTCCTCTTGGCGTGGCTGGGAAGATGGGTGAGACCTCGTGGGGACAGCGCTCACAGTACCTGGACCATGAGAGCACTTATTGACGGCTCTCTGATTCAGGCATGTGCAGCAGAGCTGGTCTCCTGCCCCCCAGCACAGCAAGCTCGCTTCTGCGCCCACAACCCCGTGTGTGTGTCTGGGGAGGACGGGCCGCCCACTGGTAATGGACCCCTGCCATCCCACGACTGGTCCCCTGCCTGCTGCATGAGGAAGTGCCACAAGCTCCTCCCTGATGCCCTCCAGCTGGAGCAGACAGCTGTGACTCACGAAGCCTGTCATCTCAGGGCCTCCTTCCCCCACCCACACAGCCCTCCATCCTTGTTGCCAGCCCAATTCCTCCTCCCTGTAGTGAGTCGGCAGAGCCAGGCAGAGGCTGACCCTGACCCCAGGCCTTCGTTTCTACAGAGGACAGAAAGTCAGAACACGGGGGATTCCCCAGGCATGTCCCACGATGCTGTCTTCAAATACCATGTGGCCTCTGCCACCCCTGGCTGGAGGGAGCAGAGGCCTCGGGCCACATGGCAAATCCTCTGTGTCTGTGAGCAGACCAGGGTCAGGTGTGTCCTAGTTAAATCAAAATGCCCTGTGGGGCAGGAGACAATTTTTCCACTCATAGAGATGCGATTCAGATTTGAGATGTGTCAGGGATTTCACCATTGCTGATTGTGTGTTATCATGATTAGATTATACATGCAAGAATTTTAGAGCTACGAGTACCCACAGAAATCGCCCAGCGTATCCACCTCCTCTGACAGGTGAGACCCAAGAAGCACAGAGAGGCACAGGGGCAGCCCCGGGCTCACACTGCATAAAAATCCAACAGCAAGGACTAAAACTCACATTTGAGAATTCCAAAAGAAGCTGCTGTCTACTATATCAGGTTGCCATGAAACAGCAGCTGAGACGCCTGGGAAGAGAAAAAGTCACGAAGTTGCTAGCTGACACTCCCACTGATCATCATGACTCTAACACCAGAAATACCTTTCTTTTATAGCACTTTCCTTAGATGGAGAATACGTCTCTTGTATGGCTTCATTCATAGTTAAGCGTGCCTGGGAAGCAGAGACCAGTACTATTGATCCACCTGCCTCTGAATCCTTTCTCAGGTCACTTCCTGAAATGCCTGACCCTCCTCCTATCTGCCCCCAATGCCCCCATGTTTCAGAGCCCTCTCTTCCAGGAAGCTCTCCCTGCAAACTTCATCTTACTCTGCCCTTTCCATTCTAGGCCATCTGGGAGAATCAGAGCTCAGTTTTAACCTGGTCCTTGGATGTCCAGCTGTATTCCATTTGAAAAGAGAGTCAGAAAAGAGAGGACAGCGCCCACCTCTCTAGTACCCCCATGGACACCAAGAAGATTTAGGTTCATCTACAGGGAAAGCCTGAACTCTTACTTCAGATTTTGCCTCTACCACTCACCTTTGTCACAGGGCAAGCCACTTAAATTCTCTGAGCCTCAGTTTTCCTCCCTGGAAAATGGCAGTAATAATGCCTTCCTCCAAGGCTGTCATGAGGATTAAATGAGATTACACGTGGAAAAGTTCTAAGTACCAACAGATACTAAACTGAAAGTCATGGTCATAAAAAATGACAATAAGAACGGTGATAAATATCATTAGTGAATAATTCACACTTTTCAATTTTTTTTTAAGACCACTTGGCAAGCCAGGCACAGTTGTGCCCACTTATAATTCCAGCTACTTGGGAGGCTGAGGTGGGAGGATCACTGGATCCTGGACAACATCAGGAGACCCTATCTTCTAAAAAACTATCAAAGAAGTATAAACAGATAAGAACCTTTTTGGTTAAAATGTTGCAGATATCCCAACTCCAAACCCTCTAAGCATGGGAAGGAGAATGGGGTAGTAACAGACTTCTTGGTTTAAAAAATGTAATAATAAAATCCATCTTCCAGACAAAAACTTACCTCATACACATTGAAGAATTTTTCTTTTCCTTTTTTCCAAATCTCAGAGAAATTGTTCAATCCTTTAAAAAGAGATAATGCTTACCTCTCCCTACCTACCACCAGTGATTTGGAGAAAAAGGTCACTTCACTTCTGACATTCTGGGCACATCCATATACGAGGACTCCCTACCCATCCAGCTAGGACATTCCATGAGGCCTAGAGTTTAGTTCTAGACTCCTAAAGTAACCTCCAGAAAAGCCAGTGACCTTCTTTCAAATGGAAGAGGTCATTAAATTCACAACATTGTAGCAAATATATTTTTCAGAGGTCCTGAGCAAACCCTCTGGTGTTTACCCTCACAGCCCTGTTTCAGGAGGTAGAGACAGTGTAGTGAATCAGGCTAGTCTCTGCCCTCATAGACTGGTATTCCTGAAACCATTTTTTAAAGAAACCCAGGTCCATTCTCTGTTTGAACTGCCTCGGGTACTATGGGGTTTTCCAGCACTAGAATGGGTATGCACCACATTATCTACGAGGTATCAAGTGCCAAAAACAGTGCTACATCTTATAGAAGTCGTCATTAAGTGTTCTCTCATTGAATAAGTCAGATCCTGAAAGAGGGAACATGTGACTTGCCCGATGTTTAGCTCAACTAAAGGATGAAGGAATGTGCAGTAGTGGCCGGGGCACAGGTGGCTGGGAGGTAGGACCACAGGGTCTCTCCACACGAGGGTACCATGAGCTGAAGTGCTCCCAGTTGTTCTTTTTTGGTTCTTTCCCTCCTGACAAGACTGCTTCTTACACTGATGCCGTGAGCTTACACTTCGCTAGCTGTATCATTTATTCCGCTTACTTTTCACCATGCCGTCATGTTACCAACATTCATTTCTCTCCTCTGGAAAGGCAAAGTGAACATGTCCCTTCCCCCATCATCCTCTGGATATAATGTCTTTACAGATGGAGGGATTCGAACCCAGCTACTCTCCAAGTCTAATCTGTCACCACAGTCTACACTCTGCTGAGGAATGGCCATGGAGCAGGAAGGCAGTGATGAGGAAACCAGCGACTGAGATGGGGGTGGGGGAGAGACCAGCCTAGACCCTTGCGCACGTTTCACAGCCTGGAAGGCAGAGAAGAAGGAATCCTGCCCCCAACCTCGGGAAGTCTGGGTTGGAACCTGAAGTAAGTCTTCTGCAGATAGGAACCTTCTTCAAATTGTTGCACTTTATCTTTTTAAAATATGTATGCACATTTCATTCTTCCTCATTATAAATGTGATTGGATATTAAGGAATATTTATTCCCAAGCCTTCAAAGAAGAACTGGTTCTCCAGGAAAATGTGCCACGTGTATACTGTGGCTTCTACCATTCCCTGTGAGGCTTTGGGCTGGAGTGTACAAATCCAGGATCCCAGGCCTCCTGAGACACCATGACCATCTGCTCATTCATGCTATCCACTCATTGATTCAGAGCCCAGAGGGGCCCCAGGTTAACGGCTGGAGGCTGACTCAGCAGCTCTCAAGGCAATCGGCTTTTCCACCCACTCATGAATCACTAACCCCCTGCTCCTCTCGATATGCCTGGAAATATATGAGTGGGCTTAAAATAAGCAGTATCTGGGCAGCATGTCTCTCACCAGCAGGAAACAGCCCATGTGTGTGCAGGACAAACAGGAGTGCAGGATGAAAATAAAGGTTGATGGCCACTGGCCATTTTCGGTCATTGCTTTATTTACTCATCAAGCTTTACTGGTTATTTCCCCTGTGCAAGGCACCCTACCTATCCTAGCAATGGAGGCAGGGGCTACTCAAAGGTGAATCAGAGCTTTACAAGGCTGGAGGAGATGTGACTAGTATCAGAAAACGCTAACAGAAGATACAAAAGATGAGTGCCCTTGGAGAGGGAATGAGGTGGGCGCTTTGGCTGTGGGGAAGCTGATGAGTCAGAGGAGAGAGAGGTTGCTTCTAGTTTGAAGTATCACAAAACAGAAGCTCCCTGACTTTGGCCCCAGGCCATGAAGAATTTGTGGGATTTAGGGGTACAAAGACAAAGAAGCAGAAAGGATAGAATAAACTACCACATGAGGCAGGAAAAAAGGGTGAGTAGTTATGTGGGCTGTAGCCCAGGGACGTAAAATGAGAGGAAGACAGGGAGGAATTATGGAGATCTTTGAACATCAAGAAAAGAAGTTTGAACTTTGGGGAGTCTTTTGGCAAATAAGGAGCCATGAAAGAGTATTTGATGAGGAAAGTGAAATAATCAGTTAACATTTAGAAAGTTTAAGTGGGTCGTAAAATGTATGGCTAATCAGAAATGAGAACGCAGTGAGGCCTGCTGTAAGGCAACTACAATAGTCCAAGCAAGCAGTAATGGAAGCCTGAACTAGACAAAGGGACAGCAGCAGGGGAGAGGAGGGATTCATGCCAGGAACTGACTGAGGTAGAACCACTTAGATTTGGCAACTGATTGGAGAAGGCACCAGGGGAAGTCAGTCCCTGAAAACCATGCTGCTTGGGAAAGACCCACTCTTTGTGCCATTTCCTCTTAAGAAATTATAGTGCGGCTCCTCCATCACTCTTCTGTGAATTTAATCCCCCAAATCCTGTGAAGAGCTAATTTGATTTTCTTCTGAAAGATCTGAGACCACCAACAGTGAGCCTCCTTGGACGGACCCTAATGGGCAGGCCCATGACTCATCCTGTTTCTTCCACCATCTCCTCACTGACTGCAGCACACCCAGGGGGTGCAGCTAAGGAGACCCACTCCTCTAGGGATGGCTAGAGCTCCTTTCAAGAACATTCTAAAATCAAAAGGGGGAATCTTCAGGGAGCTTTTCCAGGGCTTCCTACACTCAGAGAGAAACCAAGAATATAGTCAGGGTTGATCATCTTAAATAACAAATGTGTGTATCTCTCTCTCTCGCTCTCATTCTATGTGTGTGTGTGTGTGTGTGTGTGTGTGTGTGTGTGTGTGTGTGTGTGTTTGTGTATACGTGTGCAGGGGTGGCTTTTTTTAATATAAAGAGAGCTTTTAAATATGGAGAGAGAGGAAAAGGGAGAGGAAAAGAGACAGAGATGTTCCTTTGAATTAATTTTTTTCATTAAAAATGTAAATGGCTATATGGAACACCACAGGAAAATGCATATTCTTGTAGCCTAGTTTAGCTCCCTGTTAAATAGAAGAATGTCCGTGAGAAAGCAGGTTTTGTTTGCTCATTCCTTAAAATGACATAGCAGAGTATGCTGGAGAAAAGCAAAGTGGAGGTGCCTTTCTAAGACTTCCCCCCAGAAATGATATCTGAGGGACGAATCAGGAGGCTCAGCTTGACCAGTCAGCAGACTATCTGCACTGCCCCAGCCCAGAGCTGAACTTGCAGTCAGCCCTGATGAAAATCACTAGACTGGAACCAGAGCACCGATACCAAGGGATTATCCCTGAACTGGCTGTTCTTTCCTGAAGGCGGGCTCTGCACTCCTGGGCAGCCAGAGTGCTAATCAGCCCCATCCCAGTGCGCTAACGAGGCGCCCACTCACTACCGAAGAGGCGACACACACAGGCCATGACCCAACTCTGAGATCTGAAGGGACCAAGGTGCCTTCTTCTCTCTCTCTCTCTGCATCCCTTGGGTTCCTTCTTGGAAGGGGTGGAAAGCTAACAGGAAGACACTCTTCTCATACACTTTTGGTGAGATTTCATGAGAGCTGCATGACCTTTCTGGAAAGCAACTTGGCAATGTATAGAGAATCTTAAAAGCATGCACATCCCTTGGCCCAGCAAATTCTGCTTCTAGGAATCTGTCCTAAAGAAACAGCCCGTGATGTGAATAAAAGTAGACATATTCAGATCTTGACTGCAGTGCAAACTAAAACAGTAAAAAAAAAACTGAAAATAACTTAAAGGACCAACAACAGTTAAATAAACTGCAGTGAATCCACTTGAGAAACTAATATACATCATTAAAAAGCACAGCTTTGGCCAGGCTTCGTGGCTCAGCCTGGAATCCCAGCACTTTGAGAGGCCGAGGTGAGTTGACTGCCTGAGCCCACGGGTTCGAGACCAGCCCAGGCAATTTGGCGAGACCTCGTCTCTACAATAAATAAAAAATTAGCCAGGCGTGGTAGCAAGCACCTGTAGTTCCAGCTACTTGGAAGCCTGAGGTGGAAGGATTGCCAGAGCCCAGCAGGTCGATGCTGGGGTGGTCGTGAGTGTGACACTGCACTCCAGCCTGAGTGATGGAGTGAGACTCCAACTTAAAAACAAAGTACAACTTCAAAAGCTGTTGATGAACAAGGAAAGATTTACGTACGCATCTAAATGCAAAGAGAAAAGATTGATACAAGCATATCCAAATATCAGCAGCAATTATCTCTGGAATTTTACCATTGCTTTCAATTTTATACTCTTTTTATTGTGGTAAAACAAACATAATAAAAAACTTACCATTTTAAAGTGTACAATTCTATGGCATTAACATCACACTTTTGGACAACTACCACCAACTGTCTACAGAGCTCTTTTCATCGTCCCAAGATGAAACTCTGTACCCATGAAACAGCTCCTCATTCCCTGATCCCCCAGCCTCTGGCAACCACCATTCTACTTTTGGTCTCTATGAATTTACCTACTCAAGGTCCTTCATATATATGGAATCACACCGTATTGTATTTTGTCTCCTTGAGACTGGCTTATTTCACTTAGTGTAATAACTTCAGGTTTGTTCACTGGTATTGTAGCAAGTGTCAGGATTCCCTTCCTTTTTAAGTTTGAATAATCAATGTATATATGCACCACATTTTGTTTATTCATTCATCTGTCCACGGACACTTGCATTGATTATACCTCTTAGCTATTGTGAATAATGCTGCTATAAGCATGCATGTGCAAATGTCTTTTTGAGTCCCTGTCTTCACTTCCTTTAGTTGCATACCCAGAAGTGGAACTGCTAGATCATATGGTAATTCTATGTTCAATATTTAAGGAACTACTAAACTGTTTACAACAGCAGAGGCATCGTTTTACATTCCCATCAGCCATGTACAAGGGTTCCAATTTCTCTACATCCTGTCAATACCTATTATGTTCTGATTTTTTTTATAACAGCCATCCTATTAAGTATGCATTTTTACACTTTTATGCTTTTATGTATTTTCAGAGTCTCCTACAAGAAGCATGCAGTATGTTGATACTCAACAGAACAAAAATTAATGTTATGTTTTAAAACTGTGCTGGGGAATGGCTCATTGGACGCTGTCCAGCCCACTCTTCAATGCTGCTAGGTCAATCCTCCTCTCACCCTTAGCAAGGTACAACATGATCCCACAGCTACAACTTGGAGGCCTGTGTCCCTTACAACAATTTTTATCCTTTCTACCTATGCCCACCCCAAGCTCCATGAGGTGACCCAGTGTACAAAGGAAAGAGAATTTAGGGCTTACAATCCCAGCTCCACAATTGCTTGCCATAAGATGAGCAATTTCATCTTGTTGCATCTCAGTCTTCCCATCTGCTAAGTGGGAGCAATGGTATCAACACCTTAAGGTTATACGGTCTTGCACTCTGCTTGTTATAGATCCCTATTCACTTCTGGAATTGTCCATAACTTTTGCCACAGGAAGGAATATAATGTACCTGCTTATATAAATACTGTTTGATTGATTGAAACTCATCAATCCCAATTCAATCATTTTTATCTATCCCGAAAGCCTCTCTGGAGTACAGTGTTTCTCAAACATACTCCCATTCTTGGCTCCTCAATAAAGGGATCTTATGGTCAAATAAGTCTGGGAAACACAAAGATTGGTATTGTCAGAAAGAGCAAAAGGATAATAACTAGCATACCAAAAATCCGCAATCAAACATGTTGATCACAGAATGCCTTTTCAACACAATGCCTAGTGACATCATGTGGAGCTGACTTTGAGCGGTGCTGCTCCTCTCCTCATCCCTCCTGAAACCTTGACATCTGGTTCCTCAGGAATACCCAGACTTGAATTTTCAAATGCAAACACCAGGGCGTATGTTGGGGCTTCTGTGGGTCAGTGGTCTCAAAATTCACCAAGCATGAGAAGCACCTGGAGGGCTTGTTAAATCAGCGTCCTGGGCTCTGATTCAGCATTTCTAGGGCAGGGCCCAAGAATGTGCATTTCTAAGAAATTTCTCAGGTGATATCAATGCTGCTGATTCAGGGACCCCCACTTTGAGAACCACTAATAGAGACAGGCAAAAACCCTCACATACAAATTTAACACAGGACCAGAGTAGAAATTCGTCTCTGCAATACCAAAGAAATCCAGTGTAATTCAGAACTTGAAGCATCCCTTCTCTTCTGGGACAAGTTTATAAAGGAAACGCTTCATAGTGATTTTAAAAAATGGACTCTGCAAATGACCAGGCCATAAAAGATAAGACAGACAAGTGGGATCTCATCAAACTGACAAGCTTCTGAAAAGCCAAAGAAACCATCACGAGAGCAGGAAGACAGCCCACAGACTGGGAAAAAAATATTTGCCAACTGTATGTCTGACAAAGGCCTAACATCTAGGATCTACAAGGAACTTAAACTTGTTGGAAAAAAAAAAAAAAACAGCCCCATTACAAAGTGGGTAAAATAAATGAATAGATACTTCTCAAAAGAAGACATACAAGCAGCCAACAGATACATGAAAAATGCTCAGCCTCACTAGTCATCAGAGAAATGCAAATTAAAACCACACTGAAATACCACCTAACTCCAGCCAGGATGGCCATCATCAATAACACAAAAAAACAACAGATGCTGGAAAGGATGCAGCAAAAATGGAACACTTCTACCCTGTTGGTGGGAGTGTAAACTAGTACAGCCTCTGTGGAAAACAGTGTGGTGATTCCTAAAAGATCTAAAAATTGACCTTTCATATGACCCCACAATCCCCCTAATGGGAATATACCCAAAGGAACTCAAATCACTCTATGAAAAAGATACCTGCACACATATATTTATTGCAGCATTGTTCACAATAGCAGGAACATGGAACCAATCAGGCTGCCCATCGAAAGAGGACTGGATAAAAAAATGTGTATATATATATATATATATATATATATATAAAGGATTATTATGCAGCCATAAAGAAGGACAAAATCATGAACTTCACAGCAACCTGGATGGACTTAGAGTCTATAATACTGAGCAATCTATCACATGAGTATCATATGTTCTCACATGAACAATTATCATAATACTATAAGAAAAAGATTGGCATTAGTAAGAAACTTCCAGGGGTGGGGATGCAGGATTGACAGTAGTAGGAATCTCCTGGGGGAGGGAAGGCACACCTAATCAACAAGGGTACTTGCATAATGAACATCTGTATATCTAACCCTGAAATGTATCCTACATCTTTAAAATTAAAAAATTCTTAAAAATGGACTCTGGAGTCAGAAAAGAACAGGTCTGCAAATCCCAGCTTTCCCACTCACTGGCCAAGTGAACACAGACAAGTGATTAAAACTTCCCAAACCATAATGTCTTTGTCTTTAAGATGGGGATAAGAATGGAAATGCCTAGCTCACAGAATTTCTTTGATGTCAAAACAAAGCATGCAGAATGCTTGAGGACTGCCTGGCACCTAGTGCGTGCTCAATAAATATTGACTATTCTTTTTAACAACTTTGTCATTGTACCACCTTATCTGGTAAACAGCTCATCATCCATGTGTTGTCAAGTGACCTCAGAATGTGATGTACTAAGTATCTGCAGTTTTGCCTTCCATGGTTTCCATTACCTAAGGTACAGTACAACCAGGTATTTTGAGAGGCACAGACCACATTCACATTACTTTCATTACAGTATATTATTACTTGCATTCTATTTATTATTAGTTATTATTGTTACTCTCTTAAGGTGCCTAATATATAAATTAAACTTTATTATGGGTATGTATGTTTGTATAGCTAAAAAAACACAGTATATATGGTCAGTACCATTCTCAGTCTCAGGCATCCACAGTGGGTCTTGGAATGTATTCTCCGAGGATAAAGGGGGTCTACTGTATTTTTTAGATAGGGTATTTAAGAAAGTAAATAAGTTAACATTAGGGTATTAGGGTGGGCCCTAATCCAATATGACTTGTGTTCTCATAAGAGAAGGAGATTAGGACATAGCCACTTACCAAGGGAAGATGGTATGAAGACGCAGGGAGAAGATGGCCATCTGCAAGCCAAGCAGAGAGGCTTCTAAAGAAACTAACCCTGCTGACATCTTGACCTTGGACCTCCAGCTTCCAGAATTATGAGAAAATAAATGTGAATTGTTTCAGTCACCCAGGCTGTGGTATTTTGCTGTGGCAGCCCCTGCAAACTCATATAGGGCTCACAGGAATAGCTCTAGGCCAACCACCCAGCACCACATCTTGCCGGACAGAGGCAGACCCACTGCCTGAGACACCATAGCCTGAGGCCAGGAGAGACTATGCAAGTCCTTAAATCAAGGCACTGGTTGCAATTTTTAGCTGCTTACTGGCCATAGGACACATCACAGCTGCTCTTTGAACCCTATTTCTTCCTCTCTCTAGTGGGGCTGCTATAAGGATTGAAATGGGATCTCTGACTTGAGCCTTTGAGTCCAAGCCACAGTTCCACCATTAACTTTCATCCAGACAAGTGAAGTGGATTCCTAAGGGACCCTTTTGCTTCCATTTTTGCCCTCACTTCCTGACTGGGCTTCATGAATGTTAATTAGATCACATGCATGGCTACTTAAATCTCTCCAAATATGTCCCATCACACTGAGAAGGAAATCTAGGCTCCTCATCATTGCATACAAAGCCCTACTAAATCACCCCTGCCCGCCTCCTTCCCTGGCACTTCCCCCTGTGCCCTAAACTCCACTCAGTAGCCTTTTTGCTGTTTCTGAAACAAGCAAGCTTATTTCTACCTTAGGGGCTTTGCTCTAGTGTAGGGTGACAAGCCCTCAGTGACAACAAGAGTACATCCTGGATATGGCTTCAAACCTGGGAAGGGGTCCTGGGAGTAATCAGCCCAGGGTGTCCCCTTCCTTTCAGACTCCATGCCTGGACACACAGGTCATGCTGAGGCCATGGCCCTTTGTTCCCCGAGCCTGCTGACCACATCTGGCAGCTATGTGTTCTTGAGGCAATCGAGCCCTCCAGACTAGTTCAAACCAGATCAGGCTGTCTGGATCAATGCTCATAACCCTTGGTTACCTTTAGGTCACCTTTAGTTCATTATAATCGTAAAAATCCCATCCCTAGAGAGAAATCACAGCCATTTTTTGTACAGGCAAGATATGTATAAGTACATTCTCACACTGAACCTGTGCACTAGAAACCCCACACTTTTCATGCATAACCCCACACTCTGCCCTATGGAAAATGCTTTATAACCTGTATGCCTTTTACAATCAGGTGCGGTTTTACCTGTCCAGCTGACCGCTCCTGGACCTTCCCTGTAAATAAGTCTCTTAATAAAGCCCATATCTCATCTGTTGTCCCCGGGTCATTTCTTCAGCCTCTTAAACACAGGGTCTTCCCTTTTGAGGTCTTTGGGGGTCCAGTACTACAACCAGTTGCTTCCACTGCCGGAATGCTCTTCCTCCAAATTTCCTCCTGGCTGGCTTCCTCTCAGTTCAAACGTCTTCTCCCCATCATAAAAAATCCCCTAGCTGTCTTCCTGGCTTATCACTTTATCTGAGAGTAGCCACCATAGCTGTCTAATTCACTGCTGCATCCCAGCATCTAGTGCTAAGTCCAAGGCCTTGGAGCTTAGTAAATATGCATTGCCTGGATAATGTATGTGAAAGTGCTTTGCAAACTGTAAAGAGCTGCATAAATGTAAAAGGGGTCACAAGTACCCAAAGGAGCCAACCAAATAGTTTTTTAAAAAATAGGAAAAAGGCGGGGAGAGGGATGGGTAATTCTGAGTAAACGTGGAGAGATTTGAAGTGGTAATTCAAGAAATAAGCCAAGCAACCAATTCTGTTAACTATGTGAGGCCCAGGGCCAGAGAATGATGTGATGTGGGACCTCCTCTGTTTCACCCAGCCATAGGAACTGTGTAAATTACAGGCGGCTGCAGTTTTCCTGGAGCTGGGCAGCAGAACACCCTCCTTGGGGTGGTCTGGGAGGGGGACCCTGGCCTGGCAAGCAGGACTGACTCATGCTCATTGCATGAGCCCTCCCCTCTGCATCTGGGCCCTTCTAGGTGCAGGACTGTCTGCCTGGGGCCTGCACTCCCCCAGCGGGGCGGGCCTGTGAGTCACAGATGGTCCATTACCCCGGTGCCAGCAGAGCACCACCCGAGCCTATCTTTAGAAGTTCCGCAGGCTGAAAAATCAATTTACGCGCCGGGCACCCAGGTCTGGAGCCTCCCTACTATCATCGGTGGCAGGCAGTGTGTGGCTTCCCCTCTGCCTTCCCTGATGCATCCAGTCTGACTCAGGGTCCAGAAGGCCTGATGGTGCCACCTTATAGACCCTTGCACCCGAAGGTGTACTGGTCTGCTCCTCAGACCCAGTCAGGCCTCATTAGAAGATGCAGGCAAACACCAGGCCCTGGAAAGCACTGGCAAGAAGGAAGGAAAATGGCTCTGCATCCTGGCTGGCCAACTGACCCATTCTCCAGGTGGTCATCAGGCATCTAAACCACACGCAGTCCACATCAAACTGGCTTGTTCGAGGGGTGCAAGTTCAGCCTCTTCCTCAGAACATGGACCAGAGATGAGATTCCCAATGCAGTGCCAACTCCCAGCTGACCCCAGGCTTCCCACCTATTGGAAACGATCATGTGTGGGTCCCACACACTCAAGGGAACCCCGTGCTGGGGGGCTTGGGGGATGGAAGCCATATCAGACACTTTGCCATATCAATCAATCTTTTTTCTTTCTTTCTTTTTTTAACTTTTTAAAACAGAATTTATTAGCAAGAAGAAGAGAAAGAAAAAGGAAAATTCAAGGCAGAATCGTGCTACGGGCAAGTTTCTCAAAAAACAAAAACTGCCATTTTTTTTCTTTCAATAAAGGCTCACTGAGTATCTGTCATGGTGAGTGGAACAGGATAAGAGGTAAGTGGAGAAGGAAGAGAGGAGAAAAGAAAACCTGGCCTTGCACTGTTCTTTCCTTCTGTATCTGCGAGTTCTTTGTGCCCAGCCTATGAGATTTCCAAACCACCAAAGACCTTCTGCCTTTTCACCTACGCCTACACAACATTTTTACAGAAATCAGGAGATGTTGCCTGTGTCTTTCAATGATGCAATCTAGAGCCCTGTCCACTCCACCCATCTTTCTTCCTGCGATATAGTAAAATCCAGTTGTCCTGCAGCAAATGAAAACAGAGAGAGGGCTCCCACTCATTGACTTCTAGTTGAGAAATGAGAATGACCCAGAAGAGCTTAATGGCTCAAGAGCCATCCCTGAGAATTTGCAGAAGCACAAACCTACATGTTTGCTTCCTTAATCCAAAACAAGAGATTCAAGCTCATGAGTCCACAGAAGCCAGCCTGCTATGGAAAGTGGGGTGTACTGCATGGGGAAGGGGGTGGGTGCAGCTGTTCTGCCCAACCAATCATCACCATGAGGGGACACAAGCCCACAAACGTGCATCTTCAGTCTTTTTTTTAAGTTACCAACCCAGAATTTTTATCCAAGATCTCCTCCTTTATAAATATAGGCAATGAATATAATAAAGTTTTAAAAACTGTGACACTATGCAGTCCAGACCAAACACATCTGCAGACCACCAGTTTATTCCCTCTGAAAGGGAGGGTAGGGTGACTGGATTCTGGGGAACACATTCAGAGGTCGCCATCCTTCTTTCCAGGGTGGTCTTCCTGGGCTGCCTCCTAAACACACAGCACCAGTCAGAGGGCAAGGGTCAATGGATAAGCCAGAAAATCTGGCTCCCATCACTTTGAGGAGGATATCAGGAACTTTCAGGAATCCCCCCACCATACTCCATGCTGGTGTCATTTCCCAAATCCTTGTAGTTCACCCCTCAGCTACCAGTGTCTCTTTCCTTCTCCTTCCCCACACTCAAGACTAATTCCTCTCCTTCCTGAAGTATCAAATCCTCCAAAGAGCTGCTGGCTAAGTCATGCCCTCCTGCCAGCCCCTGGACTGGGGAGGTTTCCTAGCAGTGGCATATCAGTGCACTCTGCACACCTACTCACAACATCCATGCATTCGGCTGGTCCCTCACCGGCAGAAAGCTCCTCAAGGGAAAGGCTGGGTCTTTTCCATACCTGTTACCACCACAGCCAGTACAGATTGCAGAACATAGAAGCAGCCCTACG
The DNA here is from genome assembly GCF_000164805.1 of Carlito syrichta. Lineage (NCBI taxonomy): Eukaryota > Metazoa > Chordata > Mammalia > Primates > Tarsiidae > Carlito > Carlito syrichta. Next base: position 1,516,842 of record NW_007247769.1, on the reverse strand, counting down.
TGGAACTGAACAACAAACTCCTCCAGGAGCAAATATGTTCTGAGCTCTGGCCTATCAGGTGCATGCAAAGGGCGTGTATGGCTACTGAGATGAGTCTGGCATACACATGGTTTCAGGGGATTGCTGCCTTCGGGTGGTGACAGAGGCTTAAGAAAGCCCCACCATGAAGACTCTACCTGCTGCCCTCCCCCAACCACGGTCACCCTCCTACTGGCATCTCTGAGTGTCAGCCACATTTGTGTACTTGTTTTTCCTTCTGGCTATGGCATCACCCTTCCCTAACACCTGCTCAAAACTCCCCTTATCAAAAAGCTTTCTCACCACGTACCCTCCACAGCAATATTTTTCCCCTTCCCTGTTTATTTGTCCTTTTGTACTTAAGGTCATCTGACCTCTCCTGTTTCCTTATTTATCCTGTCTATGATCTGTCTCCACTAGAACCTAAACCCCATGAGGGCAGGGCCTGTGTCTGTTGTGTTCTCTCCCACATGCCCAGTGCCTAGGATAGTGCCTGACCCATGGTGGTGCACAGTAAACATTGGTTACACGAATGGATTTGAGGAGGAAAAGGCAAGATATTTCTAAAAGCCTCTGTACAGTGCAAAGACCCTGAGCCCCCATGTGCTGAGAAGCAGCCAGACTCCTGTCTCCTCCTCTCTTTCTTCTTCTCCTCCTCCTCCTCCTTCTCCTCCTCCTCCTCCTCCTTCTCCTCCTCCTCCTCCTCCTCCTCCTCCTCTTCCTTCTCCTCCTTTGCACAGTGGGAAGGACCCCTACCGAACCTTCCATTTCTCACGCCCATCACATTTCTGGGCTCAGGTGCCACAAAGCAGGCTAAGAACCTCCTCTGTGTAAGTATAAGAGGCTAGGATGGGGGTGCCCATGTGAGGAGCAGGTGTGGGATGGGCAACTGCATGCAAATGGAAGACCCGGGGTGGAGAGGGCACCCATCAAGGCATGTGTGAGGGACTGCATGGACAAATATGCACCATTGGAGAGCGGATGTATGTGGGACAAGGCAGGGGGTGAAGGTGTCTGTGAACATGGGGATGTGTGTAAAAGGCAAGAGTGAAAGGAAGGAAGCTGGCATGCATTATGTCCACACGCGTGTATGCGTGTGTATGTGAATGTGGGGATGGGTGTGCTGACAAAGCAGGCTCTGGTGCTTCCTCTCCCTGGTGCAAAGTCAGACTGGAGAGACTGGGATGAGGATCATCCTGTCCTTGGACTCCAGCAAGAGTGCCTCCTTCTGTGGCCTGCTTATGGGAAGAAGGCCACATCTGGAACCCAGGCCTCTTCCATGAATGGACCCAAGGGCAAGCCCACAGTGGCAGCCAGGCAGGAACAACTTCCCCTACACCAAGTGTGAGCACGTCAGGCACCCTTGGCGCGGGGCCCCTGGGGTTCTTCAGAAGGAGCCTGGGCTCCTAGTGACCTTACACCAGGGATATTACAAAGAGATCTGGATTCCCTAGAGATTCCAGAAGGTAGCTGAGGCACCAGGGCAGGATGAGGGCACTTGACTACTAGCTACACATCCAGTGAGCATCGCAGCCGATGAGAACAGAAAGATGCTAAGACCTGCTGGTTGTTCTGCTGAGTAGGACTCATGGGCCAAAAGGCCTGTTCCCTGCCAGGCCCTCTCAGCAGCAGTGAGACAAGGACACAAACACCTAAGGACCTGTGTTCTCAGACTCTTCCCCGCCCCCATGTGCCCTGACTTCTGCCCACCTCACTGACCACATCTCGCACCTTGTTCACTGAGTCCATATACATGAGCATTCTTTCATTTGCTCATTCAACAAGGAGGTATTTCGTACCACTGCCTCCTAGGCATTTTCTTTGGGTGTAGAACTGAACACAACAGGCCAAGCACTGCCCTCCAGGAACAGACACTGTAGTAGGGGAAACAATAAGCCACACTGATAAGACAAATATAGGGTATGTCAGATGGTGATAAGTGCCCTGGAGAAAATACAACTTGGGAGGAGGGCAGGAAGAAGAGCTGTTAAGCAGGGTAGCTAGGAAGCTCTCCAGCAGCCAAGCTCACTCCCTCCTCAGAGACTTCCCAGCTGATGTTCCACCTGCCTGAACACTGTTCCCTCAAACCATCCAATAGTTTTCTTTTTCAGGCAGTTCGATCTTGTTCCACTCATCATCACTTCCTTAGAAAGACCCTCTCTGGTCATCTATATAAAACAGATGCATCATACCCACAACACCTTTAACCTGCCTCATATTTGAAACCAATTTATCACTATCTAAAGTTAAATTCCTATTCATTTACTATGTTTCTGCTTCCCCCACTAGAAAGTAAGGTCCAAAAAAAAAAAACGAGAAGGAATCTGTGTCTTGTTCATCCCTGTATCTTCAACACTAAGAACAGGCCGGCACACAGCAGGCCACGGGGCTGAAATTTCATAGTCCACTTCCTGTTCCTTCAGTTTCAGCAATGTCCTCTCCCAGCATCCTTTTCAAAATCCCCTCAGGCAGGTGACACATGAAGTCATAAACAGTCTAATGTGAATCCATCACTGCTCTCTGGGGCTGCTTAGAAATCTAAGACAATGCATTGGTGTTGAGGGAAGGGGCAGAACACAAGGAAGAAAACACAGACTGCTTTCCAGATTCCAGGACTGGAAGGGAAGAGACCTGGGGGCCAGCTCTAGCTCCTACCCCAACTTCTGGGCAACGTCTCTAAATATCCCTTTCCTCACAACTTAGAGCTAAGAAGGATCTCTGACCACCTATGCCTTGGGAGGTCCCGTGGGGAGGGAATGGGTCAATTAGGAGAGGAGGCAAACTTAGCTGCCTCCTCACTTTGCTGTCAAGGACAACAGGTCCCTGGCCTGATCCTTGCCTCAAGCAAAATGGGGAAAACCCAGTCATGGTGGGAAGCCACATGCACTATATCAACACACACCCAGAGAAGATCGCCTCCCCGTTGCTAAGCACCCACTGTACACACGGTTACTATTAGAAAGTTAATCATGGAAAATGCTGAGGTCTCTTTCCCCAGGCCTGCATCTCTCAGCTCCACACTACAATTTCATCTTCCATATAATGTTACCGGACAGTGCCATTGGCTCCGTCCACTCCCTTGTCCCAGGCCTTTATGACCTTTCCATTCCCTTCCAACCGCGTACCACGTCTGCCCCGCAAAGCCGTAAGAAACGCTGGCTTTGGCTGCCTGGCCTGGGCCAGCACGCTGACATTTTCCATGAGGCCGCACCAGCCAACCAAGTGCTCACGGGGGATTAAGACAACTTGCTCCATCACCCCGAGTTGCGTTAGGAAAGGGGAAAACAGCGCTAGCTGACGATATCCACACACCAGCTCTACCCAGAGATGAAAGGCCAGAGCATAAGTTACTTCTCCATCCCCGACTTGTAAAGCGTTCCCCACCTCACACTTTCTGGAAGGTCACCAGAGAAACAGTCTTATTTGAAGGCCAGACTCATAAAAGGCTTAGTGCTTACTTGTCAGTCAACACCCCGGTGAGTAGATAATTGATTTTTGTTGTTGTTTTTTTATGATTATTTGCAGGCACCAGTTCCCTTTCCATTAGCCTGGATAATCGAAGGAAGACTGTAAAAGAGTACTAATATCACGGCCCAGTCACTCAGCTGGCTCTTGCTACTGTCACAACCCAAAGAATGAATTATTACAGCTTTTATTAATCATTACAAGAACAATAAATAACATGAGGGATTATAAAGCAAAGGACTTCTGAGATTACCTCAACAGTGAAGGCCTTGCTTGGTGAGACAAAGAATGGAAGAACTGTTCTAAGATTCAAGCTAGGAAACTTCTGGCAATGGAAGTGCCTTCTGCTTGATGCCACCAACCGTCAGAAAACGGCCTGTGTGAGGGTATGTGGCTTGAGCTCTCAGGCTGGCTCAGCTGGTTTCCAGCTCCATTAGGTGTGGAACCCTAAGTGAGTCCCTTCCTCTCAACTGGTTTCCACACACACAGGGACTAGTGAGGACTCATCAGTGAGATGCACTTAAAGGGTCCTTCACAGTGCCCAGCAGGTAGCAGTGTTCTCTAAGGATTAGCTGCCATTGACAATAGTTCTCATTAATGATAATTACATTTTGAATAGGAATAATGGGATCTCATTTGGCCCCAGGAATGGAGGTGAGAATGGCATGTCCTCTGCTTACCATCAGCCTGCCCTATATTCAGCAGCCATCCCAAGAGAGGCCACTGGTCATCCCACATTATACATAGTCCTCTGTCCCCAGAAGCTAGGCTTACCCCAAGTCTACCCCCTCACCTGCACTCCTATCCTCAAATGAAAGGAAAGCACACTCCATCCCTGTTCTTAAAAAGGCAAGCATCAAAGAGAGGTGCTCAAAGATCAGCCTCAGGGAAAGATATGGATAAGGGTTCTGGCAACCTTTGCAGGTGAAGCCTCATGTTGGCTTGGGGGCTAGCCACTGCCCCTAACAATGCCAGCCTTTGGAAGACACTGAAATCACAAAAGCCTCAGCTACAGAAGAATCTTCCAAACTTCTCATTGTAATTATTCCCCCAAAGTCCAAGAGCTTTGCTCCTCATCCATTTACTCAACACACCTTTATGGGGTGTCTACTATGTGTCAGACTCTGTGGGTGGTGGCTCTATGCTAAGACGTGACAGATGAGAAGGAGCCATAATCCAAAGAGCAAGGGGAGCAATGATTCTAGACAAAGAGGACAGCATGTGCAAAATCCCCAAGGTATACAGAGCTTGGCATGTTCTCTGTAGAGAGGGTTCTAGGGCAGATAAAGTCCATGACAGGTGGACAACTTTGTGTCACTCTTACCCAAAAGCAGCTTTTAAGAAGCAGTAGTTTCTGATACAAGCTCTCCGAGTCCAATCTCCCATCCTCCACTTCCCCATTCTCACTCTCGCCTGGTTTCCTCAGTTTCCCTCCTGGTACTAAATTCCTAGTAGCAGCAAAGTGCGAAGTTAGAGGCATGTATAGCAGTGTCAGGAAGCCTGGATTTCAATCCACTTATTGCTTTCAAGCCACTTATTGCTTTGGTGACCTGGAGAAAGTGATTTAGCTTCCTCTCTGAACCTCAGTTCCTCCATCTATAACCATGGATAATAGAATCAGTTCTGAGAGCAGCTGTAAGGATCAGACAAATTCAAAGAGGTAAGGCTCTAAGCTCAGTCCCTGGCACATAGGAGGTGCCCAGTAAGTGTGAGTATTATCAATATACCCACCCTGGTTTTACACTCAGGCTCCCAAACACCAGAGCCATCTTGCCTAGAAGGTAGCTATCACCCAGATGTGCCCATCCCAAATCTCCACTCAATACAGTGACTTCCAGAGACCATAAGAGGAGTCAGGGCTTCACACATAATCCCATAAGCCATTTCCAGCGCCTTGGGGGCTGAATGGGGGTAGTCTATGATTCCACTGAAGGGCTGCAACTGGGCCTGAGATATGCCTTCCCCCAGCTAACATTCTATTCCTCATTTAACTTTTTCAAAACACCCCCAAATGTTTTGCCTTTTCAGTTCGCCTCTCCTCCCCCTTAACACTCCCCACCTGCCCCCAAATCCCTAGTTTCAAAACTGAATAACTGTCGGGAACTGCATTTCAAGATGCTAATTTAAACACACACGTCAGGAAAGGCAAGCTAGAGCCCTGCGCCTAGCAACAGCCCCTCACCCACACCTCACAGCTGTCGCTGCCCAGGAGTGAGCTGGCAGGGAAGCAGGATGAGGAGAGCAGAGTTGTGGGCGCCCAGTCCAGGGCCCCCCACATTTTGAACATTCAGGACTGCCAACACAGAGAGCTCTAATTTCCTTTAATAAACCCAAACTCTTCAATTTGAGTGAGCTTCATGCTTTAAATAGCAACACCTACTATTCAAAGCTTAAATCTCCTTTCTGTTTTCCACATCATCAGTGTAAGTCTGGGTCCCATCAAGGGGCAAATTCCTCTAAGTGGCAGTGTAAAGTGCCCCCTCCTCCATGCAGTCCTCCTGGATCCCCCTCCCCACCCGCAAGTGGGGGTATTTTTTTTCTTCTCTGAGCTCTCTCATGCTCTTGCTCAATATCTCTTATGTAGTGAGATCATGGTCAAGCTAGGTGGCATCTTCTCTCCCCTCCTAGACCTTAGTATCCTTGAAAAGAGAAGCCATGTCTTACTCAACCTTGGGTCTGCCCCCCGCCCACTGCACTCACAACACAGATGGATACACACACAGTATATGCCAGGATGCCTGGTGCACAGTAGGTGCTTAATATACAGTTATGGATTGTTACGTTGAATCACTTGGGAGCTCACCAACTTAAAGGAACAGTAAAACAAACAAACAAAAAACAACCCTGGTATTAAATAGATGCTGCTCCCAGTTGGTCCTATTGGTAAATTTGGCTCTTCGTGTGTGGGGTTTGCTTGAAATGGAGGTATATAAATACTCACACACAACAAAGCAAAACCTCGTCTCTACAAAAAAATCCCAAAATTAGCCGGGCATGGTGGCAATGCTTATAGTTCCAGCTACTCGGAAGGCTGAGGTGGAAGAAACTTCTGAGCCCAGAAGGTCAAGGCGGTAGTGAAGCATGGTCATTCCTCTGCACTCCAGCCTGGGTGAAAGAGTGAGACCCCGACTCAAAAACAATCAATTAATCAATCAATACTCATACAAAAAGACAAAGAGGGAAGCTAAAATGTAAGAAATGCAAGCCGCGTAACTCCCACGTGGGAGAGAAATCCCCACCATTTGACAAAGTGTGGGCAAAGCTGGTGTCAAAGGGAAGACACCGGGGTGGAGAGACTTCCCTGAAAGAATGCCCAGGTGCTCTGCATCTCCAGCTCAGTGTTTCTCTCAAGAAACCATGAAACTGTTCTGTTTCTTGACCTGGGTGTTGGTTCTTTGAGTGTGTTTAGTTTTGAAGATGTATATACTTTATGGTATGTTCACTTTTTAGCATCCTGCATTTGTTCAGTTTTAAAAGAAAAAAAAGATGATTAAACAGTGTTTCCTTATCTTTGACATCCAAGTGAAGTCAATGTGAGAGGCAAGACTGTTGCAAAATGCACTCTCCAGAGAACTTGGCTGCTGCCACCCATAACGTAAGCTTCGTCTCCACTACAGAAAGAAAAGCAGCGGGAGGGTGTGAGATGTCAAAAGGGAACATGGAATGCCTAAGTAATAAAACAGATGCAGAAAACTTTCCATCCGCAGGATAAGAGAGAAGCTCTGACGGAGTTTGCTCTTCATCCCCGGAACAACCAGGTTTAAGCATTCAACGCCAAAGAAGCCAAGAATGTGCAAACTATGCTCTCTCAGAATCATTAAGAAGGCTACTCCTTTCTCCTCTGAGAACATTCAGATATTGTGAAGTTTCTGACATTCTCAATCTCACACAGGGACCAGAGTCTGATTTTAGATACCTGAGCTCAGTGGTGTGTGTGGTGTTCTGAGTTCCAAATAATTGACAGCCCTGGAGACCCGTTTCTAGAGGAGAGACGAAAATGCTAAGTGTACTCTTGTAGCTTGTGGGTTGCTTTATTGTCTTTTTTTTGAGTTGGAGTCTCACTCTGTCGCCCAGGCTGGAGTTCAGTGGCACGCTCACAGCCACCGCAGCTCACAGCCACCGCAGTCTCGACCTGCTGGGCTCAGGTGATCCTTCTGCCACAGCTTTCCAAGTAGCTGGAACCATAGGCAAGTGCCACCATGTGCAGCTAATTTTTTGATTTATTGTAGAGACAAGCTCTCGCTGTGATGCTCAGGCTGGTCTCGAACCGCTGAATTCAGGCAATTCTCTTGCCTCTGCTTCCCAAAGTGCTGGGATTACAGTCATGCGCCACCACACCTGGTCACTATATTGCTTTATTTAGGATGGCACCTAGAGACTGAGGGGTCTGGGCCTAATTATCTATGATCTACCTTCCCACTCACATATTTTGCAACTGACATCATCCTATCACAGACAACCAGAACCATCTTGATAGGAAAGAGAAGGCTCTGAGGACTGCTCTGCAGGTAACGCAGGAGCAAAGAGGAGACAGTGTGAGCCCACCCTCTTCCTCTGTACACTGTGGTCAAGGTCAGTCACAGATCATCTACTTGGCCCTGAGCTCAGCCTCCTTCAGTATCAGTGATCTGAGCTGCCATCACTGCCTGATTCCCTAACCCAGTCAACACCCAACCACCAAGATCACAGTCCCCAGATGAGTTCACTTTCAAGAAGGCAGGATGATTGAATGTTTTCCTTTGGACAGTCTTGTCTAGGGAATGTCTACCATGACTTAATTTTGCAGCCAATGTGTAGAAGTTAAATATAAGATGAAATCAACATTTTCTGGACCTCATGCGGGTTTAGTTGATGCGATTCCACATACATTTGTGGATACCAGTAGTGTCCCAGACACTGTTGTAAGTCCTTGAAAACAGGCAGTGAGAGTATGAAAAATGAGGAAAAAAATGAGAATTTTCTCCAGAGGAGAATGCATAACCAACCTTGAATACGTCCTCACAGGTTGGACTCATTCTCTTGTGAATGCCTTGAGGCCTCCTTAATTTTACTCTTCCTCATAACCACCCAGATAGTGCAGGGTTAGAGACTTAATGGCTGATCATAAATTTACTGAATGAAAATGACAGTCCCCACAAATAGTTTCTAGAAGCCCTACCAACATCCTCCCACCCTGGGTTCTGGTGCTGCTCCACAGACTGTTTGATATCAGACACAATGCCCCAGCTGTCCATTGGCCCCACACAGTTGGAACCTGGTCAAGGGTAGAGTGGCAAGTCGCCCCCACTCTTGAGACTCAGTTTCTGCAAGCATAAAATGAAAGGCTTGAAGAAAGATATCTCTAGTTCCATGATGCCACAGGCATTCCAGGTGACAGCTGCCTTTTGCTATTCATGTATGCAAGCGAGCTAAAAGTCTGTTGGCATGGCCTTGTCTAGTTCAGGTTCTCACTCTTTCTCCACACTGGCTTGCAGCTCAATAAGCTGATCCCATTCCCTTGCCAGTTGGTAGGTCCTATCTAGTTTACAACAATCAGGACATTCCCATTCTACCTGTCATTGACTGACTTGGAGACAGACAAGTGGCCTAGTTCTGGTCAATGAGACAAATGAGAGGATCACTTTAAGGAAAGGTCTCCTCTCTCTATAAAGTCCTCACCAGAAGAGACAGTCTCAGCCCTGACTCTGAACATGGTCATGCCTGGATGTGATGTCTGGAACTGCTGCAGCCATCTTGCAGCCATGAGAAGATCCAGACTGGGTCCGGGATGAAGCTGCCATGGATGACAGAAGACGAGAGAAAGGGAAGGATCCAGGGCCTCAATCACATCATTGTACCACTGATCTATTCAGACCAGAGCCTCCCGTTCCCCTGCTCTGTCTAACTTATGGTAGTAGACCACCAATTTGAAAAGAATAAAAGTATTCTGAAACACTCTTAACACTGAAACTATGAACACAATTTTATTTATTTATTTACGTGTCTAAGAAAATACTCCAGGACACCATCTGGATAGAGGCCAGTCACTCTTTCACATAAATCCCTGATATGCTCTTTCTCATAAGCTAATAGCAACCAGATATTTGCACTTTTTAGTTGCTTGGTTTCTAGACAAATGCTAGTGGTCCAATCACTCCAGCAAGAAACAGCACTGACTTTTCCTTCTCCATGCGGACAATGAGCATAGCCACAGACTCAATTCTAAGAGCAAAAGAGTCAAAACTGGCACCTTGAAAGTTGAATCCTATGTTGTGCTGATGGTTTGGAGCTTTCCAACTGTTACTCATTTTGTTCTACCTTTGAATGAGTCCCCGATTTCTCAATCTGCTTACTAGCTGAGCTAGATTTCAGCAAAATATCAGGTAGACATAGGCTTCCTTCTCTCTGTGTCTGTCTGTCTGTCTCTCTCTCTCCTCTCTCTGTCTCTCTCTCTCTGTCTTTCTCTCTGTCTCTGCAACCATCCCCCAACCCTCCATTCCCTGCTCTCTTGTTCACCAAGGTAACAAAAGAAACAATTAAGTCAATGAACATTAAATGGTGCAACCATGTGCAATAAAAAACACCTCCCTTATGACATTGCCATTTCCTTTGTAAATCCTTCAGGGCATTGTGCACAAATATAGTAAACAGCATTAGAGGGAAATAATGCCGACACATACTTCTGGGACATCGTCATGCCCCTTTAAGACAAGGCCCACTGTTCAGTTCCATTCTAGGCCGCAGCTCAGATTTCAAGGCCCAGGTCCCCTTACTGCCTCATGCAGTATTAATATGGCCTTGGCACGCTCCCAGATTTACATTGTGAACCATAATCTGGGCCAGCGCCCACAGGACAAACTGGTTTAGGGCTCCCTCTTCATTTCTTTAGAGGGCCTTCCCACTCTCCATGACCGGGTTACCCCCTCTCCGGGGAGCCCCACCTTCAGCCCCAGCCAGGGGACACACATAGGCTCTTCAACAAGCTGTTAGTGCTCCAGCATGGAGTGTCTTCCGTGGGGGCTATTTACACAATAGCAGAGAATGTGCACTGTCTCATAGGCAGTCACAAGGGGGAGGTGACCCCAACCCAGGGTCATCTCTACAGCAGGCCTGAAAGCACCATGAGAACCCCCAGGCCAGGGTCCTGTGGGCTCTCCCAGACCTGCTGAAGGTGGTCCTCTCCCTTCCTCTCTCTCTCTCTCTCTCTCTCTCTCTCTCTCATAACCAGACGACAGGCTCTTTCCATGGTACCATTTCTAGGAGATTCCATAAGCCATCCCCATTTATTAAAGGAGAGAGAGAGGGGTAAGGCTGGTAGGGAGTAAGGAGGAGGAGCAAGGAAGGAATGCAGAGGGGAGGCAGGCAAGGAAAAAACAAAGGGTGGGGGCTCTGGCTGATTGGACCCCTGTGTCTCCCTCACACTCAGGGGCTGGCACGGGTTCTGTGCTGCATACACAGAATCCCATCAGGATGCCTCCAGGATCCACCTAGGATGTTAATGCCTACCTGGGAGGCACTTTGGGTGGGGATGTGTTAGAGAAAGACTATCTGTTTGGGTTCAAATCCCAGCCCCACTAATCACAAACTGTGTGACCTTGGTATGATGCTTATCTATTCGGTGCCTCAGTCTTCTCAATTTGAAAACTAGGACCAAAAATAGTGCCCACATCTTAGAGTTGCTTGTGAGGATGGAAAACAGCACCTGGCACAAGGTAAGTGCCCAGTCCATACCTCCAAGCTTATACAGGACAGAGTAAGTGACAAGGGCAGGGTGCCAAGCAAAGGGTGAAACCAAAATGTACCCTCAAGAATCCAGCAATTTCCTCAATAAGGGAAGCACAGTATTACTATATGATCTAGCAATTCCACTCCTAAATGTGTACCCAAAAGAACTAAAAACAAAAACTTATACACAAATGTTCACAGCAGCACTATTCACAAGAACCAAAGGTGGAAACAACATAGATGTATGGCTAAACAAAATGTGGTGCATCCAGACAACAGAATATCATGTAGCCATCAAAAGGAATGAAGTACTGACACCTGCTACCGTGCAGATGGACCTTGAGAACATTATGCTAAGTGGAAGAAGCCAGACACAAGAGGCCATATAGTGTATCATTCTACTCATATGAAATATACAAAATAGGCCAATCCATAGAAGCAGCAAGCATGTCAGTGATTCAAGGGGCTGGTGGGAAGGGAGGAGAGAATGGGAGTGACTGCTCATGGGTACAGGGTTTCCATTTGGGGTGATGAAAAAGTTCTGGAACTAGGTAGCACAGATGTGACGGTATACTTAAAATGGTTACAATGGTCAATTTTATCGTATGTATATTTTACCATAATATTAAAGGACACAGCATTTAAACACTTTTCCCCTGAGATGTCATATCTGGTGAGAAAATGGGGAAACAGGGGGACCAGGCATGAGGGCTTGAGGAGGATGCTGTTATGTGCTGACTTCCATTCTATTCTGTGCTCCTACCTGCCCCTCTCAATTCCCATGCCACACTGCCTGTGGTTTCCCCGCATGCCTTTTTCGGGTATTTCTTGGGCTATTCTCTCCACCAGAAGGGTACCCCCTTGCCACCCCAGCACCCTCCCACTTGGGCCTGCCTAACTCCCCTCGTCTTCAGGACCCACCTCAGTCACTCCTAGTTTAGAAGGCTCTCCCTGGGCTGCCCTCTCCCAGACTGGGTTAACTGACCTTCTCTTCTGGACTCCGACCTGTCCCCATGCCCCTATCCTTTGTCAAAGCACCATGTTCTGTGCATTCCAGACAGAGCTTCCTCACTCAACTGTAAACTTCTTCTTTCATATAAGCACTAAATCTAATTTACCCTTGTATCCCTAGAACTTAGCATGGAATCATTATATAAATAAACAAATGAGTTAAAAGCATAAACTATTATCAAGAAATCACGAGAAAGCAAATACAAATTAGTATAAATAAGGGTGACTCAATTCCTAGATAATGTAACCCTACTCCTATTCCCCCCATCCCAGCTCCCCCATATACATACAACACCTCCCCAGGGTAAAGGACCATGAGACCCCAAGCAGACATTAACCAGGTCAACTCAAACTACCACCAAGATCCTATATTAGGAAAGTCATGGGTTAGGGAGCCATGAGGTCCTAATCCCAGTTTGGAGTAGACAGTCTGGCCTCAGATTCAATCACAACTACCTTTATTGACAGAGCCAAGCACTAGGCTCTTCCCACCTCTTACCTAATTCAGACCTGCAGAAGTCAAACCCATGTTACAGAGGAGGAAACTGAGGCTCCAGGATGTCAGCAGTGTGCCCAGATCACACAGCTAATATTCAACACCACTGGCAGTGGAAGCCAAAACTTGTGATGTTTAAATTCATTTCCAGCCGGGCTCGGTGGCTCAGCCTGTTATCCCGTGCCTTTGGGAGGCTGAGGTGAGTGGATTGCCTGAGCCCGTGGGTTCGAGACCCGCCTGGGCAGCGAGACCTCATCTCTACAATAAATCAAAAAATCAGCCAGGCGTGGTAGCGCATGCCTGTAATTCCGGCTACTCGGAAGGCTGAGGAGGAAGGATCGCCGGAGCCCAGCAGGCGAGGCTGCGATGGCTGGGAGCAGCCACTGCACTCCAGTCTGGGCGACCAAGTGAGACTCCAACTCAAAAAAAAAAAATTCATTTCCTCTCCCTCTGGCAATATCTACATGGTTGGCTCTCCAATCCTCTCATAAACATGAGAAGGCCAGAGACACAAACAATGCTAAGAACAGACCCTCATGGTACTAGACTTACCTATCTGAAGGCTGGTCAGTCCTGTCCTAAGAGCTCAGTTCAAGCAATAAAGTCATTGACTAGGATGAGAAACAAGACAAAAGAAAAAAGATCCTCAGGAAAAGAAACATAAAGGTTTGTCCTAGCTACTGTACTCACTATTCATATATTTGTGTGTCTTTCAGTAAGTTTCATATATTCATATATTTGTGTGTCTTTCAGTAAGTTTAGAGCTCTCTGGGGCTTTTAAATTTTTTCAATTTGCAAAAAAAAAAAAAAAAAAAATCATCTAACACAAAATGGAGTAGATCATCTCCAAGATCTCTTCTAACTCTAAGACTCTAATGCTATAATGACTCACACTTGCCTGGGAAGGATCTAGAAAAGTGGCCATCTTGTCCATAATCACTTAGCGAAAGTCACACTTGGAGCAGACAACATTGTCTGTTAGGCTGACGCAATGTGCAAAGTTGAGCCACCATCAACTTTTCTCTCGGAGCATCTTATATCAGTTTCCTACACACTCCCTTTACCAGGAGTGGGCAAAAAAGGAAAGATGCATTGAGTCTGCTCCTACCATGTATTATACAGAAGATCTGTAACATAATGTAGCTCAGCAGCACCCAAAATTCTGTCATTCTCTCCCACTTCCTGATTTCTTCATCCATGTCTGCATCCCCTGCGCTAATATTCAGGGCACATTATCCTTGAAATCAACTTGAAATTGTCTTGCTTTTTTCAAATTAGCATTGTCCTGGGCAACAATATCTGTGAAATCACAAGCTCTGATGTGCTAGTTCTATTTTTTCACAAGCGCATTCAAATACACAACTATAATAAGAACTGCGTCTGTGTCCCTCCTCAAAGCGTCTTTTAGCCCACCAGTACTGAGGACTGCAAAACACAGCAGTAGCTCACTTAGTCTTCACCAGCAAACCTCTTAGGCCAAACAAAGCTATTTTCTACCATTTTTGAGAAGTTAAACCAAGACTCAGGGAAGCTCGTGTTTAAGGTGACACAGTCAAAAGCTCCACTGCAGAGCTGCAAACTTGGGTGTGCCTGATTCCAAATCCCAAGTCTTTGCTACTCTTACAAGCATCCAGCTTAGATACCGGTTACAGGGGTGAATGAAAGTCAAGAGATTTAAATAATGCCAATGACCTTTATCACCTATTCTACTTAATCCTGTCCAAAGAACTTGACAGCAAGATTTTTCCACGACAATCTGAAATGAGAGTAATTCATCTATGCATGAGCAGACCTGACAGTCATCATATGGGAATGGACAGAAGGGGAGCACCGTATGAAGCCAATACCCCTCACCCACACTGGCAAGGTCAAGGTTTATGCCCCATCCAGGCAGCGCTGGGTTCAGGCTGTCCCAGTCCAGAGGCTGCGCCACTGGCCCTGCCAGTCCTCCTGAAAAGGCACAGCTTAGTCACAAGGGACTCTGGCTGTGCATGTGCGTGATTCAGCACAGATTTGTCAGGTCTCCAGGGTGAACAATGGCAAGAGCATGTGGGGTCAGCAGTGTCATCCATGAACACGAGAACACCCAGCCCCTCACACAGAAAGCCACCAAAACAGGGGGTGTCCAACCCAGCCTGAAAAATGCAAAAACCAGGAGTGCCAGCACTCAAGGTCATTTGGTCTGACCCCACAGAAGACAGCAGGGAAAACCAGAGCCAGGAAAGAGGCAGCCAGGGACTTGCCCAAGGGCACTCAGCTGTGTCAGGCCAGCGCTGGGAGGAAGTGTCCCTACAGCTTCCCGCAGAGTCAGCAGTCCCAGGCACAATACTTCTCTTTGCCCACGTGGTACTGAGGAAATTGCCAATTACAGAGCCAACCCCTAAATTCAGGAATCAATAAAGTATAAGTGGAGAGGCTGGTTGCCCATATGAATTCAACAACAACAACAAAGAAAAATGAAGATGAAAACTACCCAGCTCATTATCCCTCTGAATAGTTTTCCAGTTACAAGTCAATATGCATCAGAAATAATCTCCTCCAAGAAGCAGCAATTGGGGGGGAAATGCACAGAATCGTGCCTGGAGAAAGAAGAAGCTTGCATGCATTTCAACATGATGAGAAACCCCCGTGTGTCACGCAATATGCCAACTGCAGAAGGATCCCCCAAGCAGGCGTGTGCTAACACGTCATTTGACTCCAACACGAGATGACTTTGAGCTTCCCATGATGTGTGCCAAAGGGACAGATTCTCCCCTGCAAGGCAGTGGGCTCACTGTACCATCTGACCAAGCCAGGAAGGCAAGAGACTGGCAGTGGATTAGGGACTGCCCAGCAAATGAAAACACAGAGTTGCTCGGTTCAAAGGACACGCATTGGGTGGGAAGGAGCTAGGGTCAGTCTAATTCTTCCTGGGTTTTTTTTTTAACTTATTTAAAGCCTGGAGAACATCTCCCTCCAAATTTTACTCAAGAACCAGTCAATGGCCAAACCCCACTCAAAAGAGAAAACACAAACACTAATATCTCATGTACTGAGTATTTGTGAAGCAGGATTCGAATTTCCTAGGTTTGTTTGTATTGTGGTGGTGGTGGTGTTGGGGTGAGGAAGGATAGTTAAATGATTTGCAGCAGGATTTCACAATCTCTTCATTTAACAGATAAAGCAAGCATGACATAAAGAAGCAAATGACTTTTTGAAAATAACCCAGATGGTCAACAGTAGAGCCAAAACTAGAATCCAAGTGGAAAAATCCAGATTTACAGAAACCTGCCTCTTGACTTTATGAGACCCTGATTTCAGAGCCCAGGCCAGCTTCATGACCCTGAAAGATGTCCCCAAAAGCTGTCATGCTTCTCTGAGTATGTTTTCTTGGCAACCTAAAATCGCTGTCTTCCTTGGCTCTTCTACCATCTATAATTAATTAATTCTATAACTCTCGTTGAAGACTTTTCTCCCTGCAAGAAGAGAAACTCTACTGTTATGCTCAGGATATAGTAAGTGTTTAAAAGTATTTACAGCTTGAACGCATGTGTATTTCTGGTAGATGAACATTCATGCATTCAACAAAGGCTGACCATCCAAGCCATGACAAGCCCTGTCCCTTCATCACTCGGCATTGCTAACGCACTCATAGTATTCTGACAAGGTCATCCCATGCAAGTGGGGAATTCAACCAGGTCAGATAAAACCTGAGCCCAAGGAGCAGAGTCTCTTGGGAATACCAGCCAACACATGGAAGAGGCTACATGACACAGGAGAGAGGGCACCTGGGAAGCTGGAGCTCCTGGTCTAGTTTCCCATCCCCATCATGATTATATGGCTTTGGACAAATCATTTAGCTTCTCTTGGATTTGATGTCTTCATTTGCAAATGCAAGCCAAACAAGAGGCAAACAGGCATCCCAGGAGGAGGAGCAGTAAAGACTGGAAGCAGGAATCCTGAGGATCCTGACCTCCTTGAGTACAGGGACCAGTCTTCCTTCTCATATTCCACCACCCCTACTCCACCTTGTGTGGCAGGCTCTGCCTCTACCCCTCTTCTTCATCATTGCCCTAAAGGATTCACTGAATCCCATAAAGGGGTTATTCCTCCAGTCAATGAGCTTCAAAGATCCCTCTGATGAAAGCCAATGTCAACCAGGGTTTCCCACATCCTGGCAAAGGAAGGTTGACTGCCTCCTGCTTAGGGTTTATTTGTAGGAGAGAATCACCTGTTGCTTGTTGATAACTCGGGGTGAATTATAGGATGCTATAATGTGAGGCTGTTCCTTACCACCTCATGATCACTTCTACTGAGTCTAAAACTCCAACTCTCTAAAAAGCATCCATTTTTCTTAGTTCCATGCCTGACTATTTTACTCCTGATTGCAGGAGAGAAACCCCTTCCCTCTAATGCTCCATCTGTTCCATAGCTTGTCCACTATGCTACCCAATGCTGGCCTTGGGCTGGCAGCTCCTGCCAAGGGCATACTCAAGCAGGGCAGTCAGATAACTTCAGACTGGGATTCCCCATCAGGGAGTTATCAGGTTCCTCCCCAGTCTCTCCCCAGACAAGCAAACACCCAGCTCTACACTCATTCTAGAAACCTAAAGATAAAACCATTAAAAAAATTTAGCTTAGAGATGATTGTTGTTATATTATTTATAAAAGCCAAACAGCATAAACAGCCTAAATATTCTACACTAGAGAAATGATAACAGCTATATCAACTAGAATACAGTCATAAAAAAGTTTGCATAAAATACATTTGCTATCGTAACTAGGGGAGAAAGGCAGCATATAAAATTGAATAAAGGGTACAATCAGAGCTAAAGAAATGGAAATAATTTAAAAATCTGTACAAAGAAGCTGAAAGGAAATGCATTAAAAGGTAATCAACTAGTGTCTCTTAAGAAGAAACTAGACATGA
Organism: Carlito syrichta; assembly: GCF_000164805.1. NCBI lineage: Eukaryota > Metazoa > Chordata > Mammalia > Primates > Tarsiidae > Carlito > Carlito syrichta. Next base: position 1,499,239 of record NW_007247769.1, on the reverse strand, counting down.
AGTACTTTCTCTACCCATAGTTGTACATATTTATAACAAACATAAACATTACATTCGAAAAAACATCTAATTTGCCCTAGGAGAACATAATATAGTTAGAAAATGCAGGGATCTTGGCATCAAAAGTTCTGAGTTTGAGGTCCAGGTCTGTCTGTTCACAAAGGCATATGACCTTAGAAAATTAAAAGTCCTTTCCTTCTATTTCTTAACTACAGTCTATACCTACAACCCACAACTACAACCTATACCTAACACTAACACTAACACTTAAAACCTATATCTACAACCTACAATCCATACCTACAACCTATACCTAACACTAACACTTAAAACCTATATCTACAACCTACACCCTAAATCTACAACCTATAGAACACACTTATAACCCAAAACCTACATCCTGTATCTACAACCCATAGTCTACAACCTACAACTACAACCTAAATCTACAACCTATAGCACACACTTATAATCCACAAACTACATCCTATACCTACAATTCATAGCCTACAACCTAAATCTACAACCTATAGCATACACATACAACCTATGACTTACAACCTATACCTAAAAATTACAGGCACACTATAAAGGTCATGGGGATTACTCAAGTTCCAATCTTTGCATGAATATGTTATATGAACTTGAGACACAAAATTATTATGATTTCTTGAGATTTACACAGACATGAACACTCCAATATCAGCTGCACATCAGTTACTAAGTGCATCTTAATTCAAGAAGGAATAGCTGACATTCCAAAAACTTCATATAAGAGATCAAAAGTCAAAATGTCCACCATATGACTCCTGTTCATCTACCCCATACTTCTCAGGACCTATCAGGTTTGATCCAAGATGTTTATCATCTTCCTTTTGAAAAATATAGATAGAAAAAGCTTGAATTTCATTTTTTAAAAGATAGCTATTATCAAAGAGTCTGAAAATAAATGCTAGTGAGGATGTAGAGAACAGGGAACATCCATACACTGTTAGCCAGAATGTAAATTAATACAACCACTATGGAAAACATTATGGAGGTTCCTCAACAAACTAAAAATAGAACTGCCATATGATCCAGCAATTCCACTTCTGGGTTTATATTCAAAGAAAGGAAATCATTGTATTGAAGAAATATCTACCCTCCCATGTTTATTGCAGCTCTATTCACAATGGCCAAGATATGGAACCAATCTCAGTGTCCATTAAAGGATAAATGGATAAATAAAGTGTGTTATATATGCACAATGGAATATTATACAGCCATAAAAAGAATAAAATCCTGTCATTTGCAGCGACATAGATAGAACCAGAGGACATTATATTAAGTAAAATAAGCCAAGCACAGAAAGACAAATACTGCATGTTCTCACTCATATGCAGAAGTTAAAAAAAACTGATCTCATGGAGATAGTGAGTAGAATGGTAGTTACCAGAGGCTAGGAACGGTAGTGGGGAGGGGTTGGTTGGTAGGCACAAAAATACAGTTAGATAGAAGGAATAAAATCTAGTGTTCAGTAGCACAGCAGGATAACTATAGTTAACAATAATTTATTCTATATTTCAAAATAGCTAGATGATCTGAAACATTCCCAACAGAAAGAAATGATAAATGTTTGAGGTGGTAGCATCCCAGTAATCCAGATTTGATCATTATGTATTTATGCCTGTAACAAAATACCACATGTACCCCATAAATATGTTCAACTATTATATATCAATACAAATTTTTTTAAAGAAAAAATAACAAATAAAGAAATGGAAAACACATACTGGCAGGTGCATTTTGTGTGATTATTTGGCTTGGCAACTACTCTTCATCTAGAAATACAGTTTAAGAATTTTCCCTCAGGTGAGGGCATAGCTCCTGGCATCTAAAAGCAGGAGGAAGTCAGTATCCTTTCTTGTTAGAACCAGAGAGCATGGGCTTTCCCAGAGCGCTTACATCCCGCTGTGGTCTTTCTTTCCAGTAGTGGTCAGAACACACTGAAGAACACACTGAGACTCAGAGAGTTCCCATAAGATCAAGAGTCTCGCCTCTCTCCTGCAAGATATCACCTCCAGAGTCAAGGCCCTTCTCCTCCACACAGACCTGCTGGTAGGAACAGACGTGGTTGAGGCTGAGGCCAAGGCTAGGGTGCAACCCCCACAGGCACCACTCTGCTCTGCCCAGAGGTAAAGCTCTCTGCCCACCTCTTAAGCTGGATTTTCATTCCAGCTCCATCAGGTACAGGTGAGTGATCGAGGGAACATTACCTCAACTCGTTGAGCTGCAAGTTCCTCATGGGTGGTAGTAATACCTATTTTTTAAAATCACTTAGAATATGCTAGATACAAAGCTAAGGGTTTTAGAACCACAAACTCTATTCCTTGCAATTGTTTTATTATGAGAACAGCAGGAGACAGTATTACTACCACCCCCATTTAAAGATGAGGAAGTAGAGGTACAGAGAGGTGAGAACTGGCTCGGGGTCCTGCAGCAGGAAGGTAAGATTGCAACTAGGTTGTGTGTTCCCCATACTCTGATGTGTCAGCGGGAAGCAAAAATGCCCACTTCACAGGTCATTGTCCAGATTTTGAAAGACAACTATCTAAAACATCATAGTGGTTCCTCAATAAGTAGGAGTTAGTATTATCTACGGTTTCATCCCCAATGCAAAGTGCACACTTTTTTCCCAACAGCCATTTTGACAACATTTTCAGTTAAACACAAGGAGGATGCATGATTCAACATACCCAATGACAGAAAAAACAAACGCAATGCAAAGCTCACTACATGGAGTGTGACATTCTGGGGCAGACACTGTATCCGTCTTATTTCTGAGTGATTTTTCAAGACCTCATATGATACCTGGAAAAAAAAATGTGTGTTGACTCTAGTTCATTTCCTTCACAGAAACAAACCCCTGATGATTTTACATTCATGTTTATTTTCTTTTCTTTCTTTCTTTTTTTTTTTTTTTTGAGTTGGATTTTCACTCTGTCACCCAAACTGGAGTGCAGTGGCACACTCGTGGCCACCGCAGCCTCGATTTGCTGGGCTCTGGCGATCCTTCCGCCTCAGCCTTCCAAGTAGCTGGAACTACAGGCGCACGCTACGATGCCCGACTAATATTTTTTTATTTATTGTAAAGATGAGGTCTTGCCAAGATGCCCAGGTGGGTCTTGAACCCGCGGGCTCAGGCAATCCACTCACCTCAGCCTCCCAAAGCACTGGTATTACAGGCTGAGCCACCAAACCCGACTCATATTTATTTTCAAGAGACAGTCATAAACACTGAGTGTTACTGATTCTAAAACCTCCAAGGGCACACACAGAGTCCCAGGGCCCATGTCAGCTAACTCAGTACCCCCAAGAACTCTGAATGGCCCAAGAACCAAACGTCCCTTCTGCTCCATCATCTTCCCTTGCACCTTTAATTTCAGTGACAGAAAAATACCTTCTTTTCGGAAACACCAATGCAAGGACATGTTCATCTGTCACGAGGACTCCTTCCCCAGCAGAACCAAGCTGAGTATGGAGTGCCCACGTCCTGCCATGGAAGAAGGTACATTCTTACCACCTCTCATTGGATCACCATCCCCAAACCACAGACAACTCCCAGACAGGGCCTGAGAAGGGCTCTTCTGGAGTCCAAGACACATGAGCTTGCTTAGAGAGCATCTTCCATACTGAGATCCTCCCCTGGTTACAGAAAAACTATAATCACTCAGAATTCTCTCCTTCTGACTTAGAGTTTCAGAGTTTACTCAAGGAAACCTAAAATCTCTCAATCTCACTTACTCTCTGTCCCCGAATCTTTTTCGTTCTCATTGCCTTTAAAGGAAGAAATATTTTTAAAAATGGATCCAGCACTGAGATGCTGGGAACAATCTGTTATTAAGAATGTAACAGCTCCTAAGGAGCCATTAGAGTCTCAGTGGTGACACTGGCCCTCCTGTCACCCAAACCATCGCCATGGGCCATTCGGACCATAAAACACTGTGTGCTCCTCCACAGACCACACATATTCTTTACGGTTCTCCCTTACTGAGGTTTTGGCAGGGTTCAGTAAAGTGAGATGTGGGATGGGCTTCTGCGTCAGATACGATCATGGACAAGCAGGCTGCTGGCAGGGCGGGGCCTCTGGGAAGGTGCCCTACACACACACACTCTCTCTCATACACACACACACACTCACATGCTCTACACACACAATTTCCATCCTACACACACACATACACACACACACATACACACTCACACACACACACACACACTCACACACACACACACACACACACACACACACAGACACATACCATACATGTGCTCTACCCTACACACTCCCATACACACACACTCACAATCTTGCCTTTGACCACCAGCACCCAGGGAAATTCACTGCGGCCTCCCAGGCCAGGATTCCCCACCAAGTTCCTTGGCCATGGAAGTTGTCCCATGCCCCCTTTGCTCAGATCTCTTCCAACTTTGGAGCCTTCATCCATATCATTATTTCCATCTGGACTTCTGAGTCAGCCAGATCTCAGTTAGAATCCCAGTGCCACCACTTGCTAGCTGTGTGGCCTTGGCAATATAACTTAACCCCTCTGAACCTCAGTTTCTCCAAATGTAACTTGGAAAGTGCCAGTACTTAACTCCGGAACTTATAGGAAGCCAGTTCTCACCAACCTAGCAGGCCATGAGCCCTGAGCCTATGAGCTCTACATGCCTCCCACTCGTGTTCCTTCTCCATAGACTCCCTGGTCTCCTCACAACCTAAAGAAAAGGTTAAAATCTGACCCAACAAGGGGCCTCTAGAACCCTGTTCTAGCTTCACAAAAGGTATTAATCCGATTGGTCCCAGCAGGTGAGGGACTGGTTGTTTAGCTCTTGATTAAGTGGGACACTGTACGTGGCGTGGTTAGTGCGGGTTTCAGCAAGGAGGCACTGCTTAGTACAAGTTACTTCCAAGGGTGGGCAGCTCTGCAAGCAAGTCTCTCCTCCTGATGAATAATGACCTATCTCCTCATGCTACCCCTTGCAGTCCTGTACCTGCTTGCAAGGCTGAACAGATTCTAATATGGGGCTGAACAGATTTTAATATGGGGTCCAGAAGACTTACACCAACGATATATCAACTCCCCCATGTTAGGTAATAAGCAGATGTCTCCAAGGAACCCTCTTTTCTTTAACTCTCTCTCCTCTTGAAAGCCTGCAAGGCTGTTCTCTCATTTGCCCTTCCCAGCTTCCTCGTGAGTTAGTATGGCCAGGTGTCATTATTCTGCATTTTACAAATGGAGAAGTACCCAAGTCAGGTGGCTTGTCCAAGATCACACAGAGATGAAGATGGAATTAAAGCCCAGGTCTCCACTCCTGACCACTAAATACCTTCATTTCTAATTCTACATAGGTAGGAAAAGTGAATGGCCTAAGACCACTCTGGTAATGGAGTGAGGAGGTGAGGCAGAACTGAGCTTGGGGTCAGGAACTCTATCCTCTCTAAGGTAGATCTTGGAGACACTCTTCAAGAATGGAAACCAACTCTGGCAGGGTCCCTCATCCCAGATGTGCCCACCCTATTCCTGGTCTCTGCTATGTTCAGGGTCCATCAGGAATGGGCAACTTAGGCCCTAGGGAGGTATGGGTGAATTCCCAGCCCTAATTCTTCATCTCATACTCAGTCTGTGGGCCCCAGGCATGGATTTCGCCCCCTCTCAGAGTGTCTACACCACCCACCCATGCAAATGCTGTGGCCACTGAGGAAAAGTAAAGCAAAGCTTGTTGCCAGACTAGCCCTGCTTCGTAATCTGCCCTTTGCATTGTCAGGGAAGCAGTGGGAATATAGCTGCACTACCTGATGGTACATCTAAAAAAAACCAGCTAAGGGGGCCCACAGACTCCCACCTGTCCTCTCCTACCCACCACTCAAGGATAGCAGCAAGGAGCTACTGTTTCTTTTTTCTCCCACCCCAAGAAGATCAATATGCTGTGCAAAAACAACTCCATCCAGCAAAGCTCTACTTCACACCTACCTCCATCTGGACCATCCCTCAGAGCGTTCCCCTAATCCACTGATAATTCATCCCAGAGTCATCATGATTGATTTCACAGTCCCAGGTCACCTCCTGTCAGGGTCTCCCCTAGCCATGTGGAACAGAGCAGTCCATAAAACACTCACATGCAGTCCATAAAAGTTTTGGATCAAGGGTCAGAGCCAGAGAGACATATGCCCAGAACTGGTTTTTAGGGGAACAATGTAAGAATGGGATGCTTTAAAAGAGAAGTTCAGCTAGGTATCCATGTAATAGCTATCAACTATTGAGCATCATCTATGGGCTAGGCACTTTGCAGAATTTTTTCATCAAATACTCAGTGTAACATTTTACAAATGGGTAAACTCATATAAAAAGATGCTATCATCAGCCCAGGGGAAAAATGTACGAGGACACAGGGCTATCTCTACTAACAGCCCCTCCTTTGGGAAAAAATGGCACTGCACAGACTACATTTTGTTCTGGATAATTTTCACAATATTTAGCTTCTTAATAACATAACCATGGATAAAAATAATACTTGGAGGCATTTTAGGTAAAACAATGTATTAATTGTAGTGTTGGCAGTAGTAGTGAATGACAGGTAACTGGAATTTATTATGCATTATATTGCATTTATTATACAATATAATGACTGTCAGAATACTTTGGATACAGACTGAGTACTCTGCATATGTTATTTTAATAAAAATACTATACCATTTTAATATTCCTAGACAAATTTATGGGTAAGTATGTATGCCAAAGATTTTAAAGTAATCACTAAGAGAAAATAATATGATCCATAGCTTGTGAAGGGGAAAAAGGAGGGAATGTGTAACTATCCATTTAACATAAAAAAGAAAGAAGAAAAAGGTGAGCAAAAGAAAGGATAAGTAAACAGAAGATCAAAATAAAATAGTTGGAACAAAAAACCTCATTTATTGTGTCAGTAATTATAATAGACATAAATGATTAAATTTACCTGTTCAAAAACTGAGAGTTTCAGACTGGATGGAAAAGTTAAACAGAATTCAATTTAGTGATTGTAAGACATGCATCTTAAGGCAAAGGCTTATTAAAGGGTTGGCAATTAAAAAGCACAAAAATAATATACCAGACAAACGCTACTCAAAAGAAAGTTGATGTAACATGTAATTAATATCAAAAAAAGTAATTTTGGCTCTCAAAACAATAAAAGGTTGGCTTAAAATCCCTATTTTCCACGAGGAGACTGAGGAAAAGAAAAGTTAGGTTACTTGCTCAAGGTCACACAGGCATCAGGGGCAGAAGAAGGATCCATATTCAGGTTTCTATTACCCAAAAGCTCGTGCTTGCAACCACAATATTGTATTAGTCTAAGCAGCATTGCCTTGGAAAATATTTAGTGGATGGAAAATACATGTTCCATAAACAAGACTTGGAATATGAGTAAGATGAATGGAGAATGGGTCATCAGCCACAAAAGTACATGAAAAAACAATCTCCTAGTTTTCAATCCTGGGAGTACACTAGATAATACACCTGAGGGAGCTCAAAGAAAAGACCAGTGGTTTGGGCCCTATCCCAGAACAATTAACACCACATGTCTAAGGGTGAGGCCCAGACATTATTTTAAAAGCTTCCCAAGTGACTTGAATGCACAGTCTGGATCGAGAATGACTTATCACACACAATCTCAAGGGCAGGCTTGCTACGAGATGGAGGATATTTTTAGGTCACTGTGAAACCTCTGCTAGGGTTTGAAGATGTGTGTCCCTTCAAAATTCATATGTTGAAATCTTAGTGTCCTCAAAAGAGATCTCAGAGGGCTGCCTTACCTCTTCCACCAAGTAAGGACGCTAGTTAGAAGCCACTGTTTATGAACCAGGAAGTGGGTGCTCACCAGACACCACCAGCACTTTGATCCTGGACTTTTCAGTCTCCAGAATCATGATAAATAAATTGCCATTGTTTATAAGTCACTAATCTAAGACATTTTTCTTATAGTGGCCCAAATGGACTAAGACATCTCCTACCTACAGTTTTTTTAAAAAGTAATGAGAATAAGGGGAAATGTTACACCTTCCTCTGCATAGTGAGGGGAAGTTGTGCCCTGGAATATGACAGAATCCCTGTGCTAACACCCCCTCCCTGTTTCTTATGGAGAACACAATGAATCACAGTATCTTAGGATTGGAAAGACTCTTAGGGGAAACTTAAAATGGATCCCAGACTTGGCTGTTTGTTAGAATTGCCTTGTAAGCTTTGTAAAATTATAGATTTCTGTGCCCACCCCTAAGAGAATCTAATTCCATATATCTGCCTTGAGCCTGGAAAACTTTTTTTTTAAAGATACTCAGGGAGGCTTTTGGAGAAGGATGGCAGAGTAGAGCCAGGTCTCAATAACTCCCTGTCCCAATATATAATTAAGAAAAAAAAAGGAAGAAGAAGAAGGAAGGAAGGAAGCTAGCAACAAGGAAAAAAATTGTCACATCCTTATGCCATCAACATCTATAGGTAGATACCTGGGGTGAGGACAGAAGGATAGGATTTGGCATGACTTTCTAACTCCGCCCCATACCCCAGAAGTATTATTGCTGAGGCCAAAATCCTGAGACTTCTCACTAATTACCAACTATTTGAAGAGAAGCAGACAGTGGGTATATCACTCTTTTTTTCCTTTTCTAACATGATAGGGAGAAAGTAGGTGGGCAAATAGAAAACTATTAGGAAGGGAGCTATAAAACAGCTGCATAATCAGGGGTCTTTCTCTCCTCCCATCCGCCTCTGTCTCTGGTAGAAGCATAGGCCCCAGGGCTCTTAATTGAGGAGATTATCTAAATGTCAAGGGCATCCCTTCTTGGAAGATGGTGTACTCCCATTAGCAGAACAAACTTTGGAACAAGACATTTAATAAAATCTCAGGAGAGCAGAATGCAGTCCTACCCAAAGGAACACATAGCTTTAACTGAGACTTACCTCCCTCAACTCCCATGTTTCCCTAGAATGTTCTCAGGCACCACAAACAATCTCAAACTGCAGCTCGGACACCACAGCAGATAAGTGAGAGTCAAAAGTATTAGCCCACAGTAATTAAAAGAATGAACAGAGTTACTCAAATTAAGCATAAGCAAGATAAAATATATAGCATTTATGAACACATATTTCAGGGGGAAATAGGGAACACAGCATCCAGAAGATGAAGAACCCTGTCTAGAAGAAAACAGAACCGAAGTAACAGAGAACATTCCCTATGAATGCTTAATGCTATAAAATAAATTAATAAGAACATATGATCAATAAAACAAGAAAAGTTAGCTTACAGGTCAAATAAAACAAACTGAAGACCAAAATAATACCATTTTAGATTTTCAAATAAATTAGAACAGAAAGAATACAACTGGAAATTGAATTCCTGCATGGGGAAACACTTGATTCTAAACAACTCTGGGACTTATTAGATATTATCAGCCTTAACAGTTTAAAAATAATGCTATTATTAAAATTAAAAAGGGAGTAGGAGGAAGGAGGAAGTATGTGATTGCTAATTTCTTCATCATTTATAGCATGGACTGAGAAATTTAAAACTGAAATGAGGTATTACAGAGAGTAATAACTCCAACCTCTTAATGTTTTTCTTTACCTTAGTGAGTTCTTTTAGAAAATGTTTCAATGAAGAAATATTTTTCCAGAGCTCAGCACTTCCTTCAGATGTACGTGTTTCCTCTTACAAAATTAAGCAATGTAAGTTAATCCTCTTTGTTAAAATTGGGATGTAGCATGTGATCCCATTATTCTAAAATTACTCCTGTCAATCTATGATCTATGTATTCTTCCATCTCCCTCTTTCTGAGTGTGTGTGTGTGTGTGTGTGTGTGTGTGTGTGTGTGTGTGTGTGTCTATTAAAAAATTAAATTATTTTCTCCTAATGTTCAGGATGATTATTTCTAGGTGGTGAGATTTTTTACTAATTTTTAAATTTATTCTCTGAACTTAGCTAGTGCTTGAATTACTTACAGTGAATACGTTCAAAAACAACTTCATAATTTTTTTTTTGAGTTGGAGTCTCATTCTGTCACCCAAACTGAAGTGCAGTGGCACACTCCCGGCCACCACAGTCTCGATCTGCTGGGCTCCAGCGATCCTTCTGCCTCAGTCTTCCAAGTAGCTGGAACTACAGTCATGTGCTACCATACCCAGTTAATTTTTTTTTTATTTATTGTAGAGATGAGGTCTCACCAATTTGCCCGGGCAGGTCTTGAACCTGCGGGCTCAGGCAATCCACTCACCTCAGCCTCCCAAAGCGCTGGGATTACAGACTGAACCATCGAGCCCGGCAACTTCATAATTTTTAAAAGGAAAAACATCCCAGGTGGTTGAGATGACCACAACTAAGTCTGAGGACCACTGAATCTGGCCCAGGAATCTCCATGTATCACTCCTGAGAAGATGCCATCTGCCAAGCTACTGTCAAAATCTCCAGTGATGACGAAGTGCTCACTAGCCCCAAATATCCCACCCTAATGCAAGGCAACCTCAATGTTACAGTACCACAAATTTTCTTCCAGCTACTACCCTACCTCGTAGTAATAACACCCACCTTTTATTAAATTTTCATAATTATGAACTAAGCATATTTGCCTATATTCTCCTTTTGAAATCCTCAGAGGAACCCTATGAACTTATGAGGTTTCATTACTGTTTTGCCCATTTTCCTGTTGAAGAGATGGAAACCCACAAAAATGAATTCTCCCAAGGTCCCCCAGCTAGCAGGTGACAGATCTGGGCTTCAACTACCATTGCAGTTGAATTGGAAAACTGTATTTTTAACTGAAGTGCTTTGCTAGAAAGTGATGCATTATATTGACCCCAACTTCACCCTTCTATAACTTTTAACCAACGGCACCTACTCTGCTTTCTGGGGACACATCAGAAATGCCTAATCCTTTTCTATAAGCATTGCCTTCAAATATAGGAAGACAAAAATCATGTGACCCTCATGCTCCCAGCTTTCTTCCTCCCCAAGTGATCCTTCAGCACGTGCAAAATGTACTGAAAAGAGATTACATTTTTTTCTGACCCATGATGAAGCTTTTGAATGACTCATTTAAATGGAATCATAAAGTTTCCAATATGCACTTAACGATATGCTATCATTTAAGTCCTGCTTTTAAGGAATTCCCAGTAGTTGGGGTCCTTGGGAAAATCTCCTAAGAGTTTTGTGCCACAGAAAACTCTCAGCTCTCTGGGTTAATGGATGGGTGCAGTGGTGTGGATAAAGTAATTTATACCTGGCATGAAAGTATATTATATACACTTTTCAATTTATCTTCCTAATTATATTTTTTCATAGACTCATATTTAAATGAGCTCCTACTCCCCTAACACACACCAACTGACAGTGAGGGGAGGGAAAATAGGATAAAAATGTTAAGTAGATTTTCCACCAAGTGTGAATCCTCCATACACAAGCCACTGAGAGCTCTGTAGGCTGGGTTGGGGGCACTCTTTGGTTTATAATCTCCCTAGAATCTGATTTTCATACACAGATGCAATGGCCTGCCCAACCAGCAGTGGACACTGCCAACATCTCCTGTGCCAGGAGCCACAAAGCAGCGAGGCAACAGAGGCCTCCTCAGGCCTTGCCTGGAACGTATTCTCCCAGGACTTTGAGCGTCCTAGCAGGGTCCTGTTCCAGAAACCCCAATTCCAGGGAAAGATTCTGCTGCCTTGGTTTTGCGCAGAGGTCAGCAGGCCTCCATCAAAATGCACACCTGTGTTGGCAGCAAGGCCATGGACCAGGGCCTGGAAAACATGGCCTCACGCCTGGGAGAGCAAGCCTCGGCATAGGAACAGAGAACCAACATAGCTCAGCCGAGACTGAGTCAGGTCAGTGACCCTACTACCCTGTCCCTAAATCCCCTGTGCAGTGTCCTTGATGTCACCTTCTCAATGTCCTGATATCCAAGCCCCCAGTACCTCAGGGCACACATATCTCTCTCCACTCTGGTCCCACAGCCCTTCCCCAGGCACTGTCTGAACTCACTCATCCTAAGTACGGTTGTCCCTTGAAGGGGAGGGGAGACACCCAACACCACAGCCCAGAAGGAACCTCCACAGGGAGTCAGTCAAAAGCCAGATGCTAAAATTACACTTTCTCACTCCCTTCTCATTTGGAGGAAAGTCTGTGTGGGGCTGGCTGTGATCACACACTTTCTGCGTAAGTGAGAGAACTGTCTCAGCTGCCCCCTCCTCCTCCTCCTCCTCCTCCTCCTCCTCTTCTTCGTCGTCCTTGTCCTGTCCCCTTTCTCAAGGCTTCCCTCCTCCACTAAATTCCCAGCTCACTGCCTCCCACTGGCTGACTGGGTGCTAGGGCCTCTCAACACCACTGAGAACCCACAGGAAGCTCTGGTCCACCCAGCCAGGAAAAGGGGAGCAAACCACTGCCTAGCACAGACATATGGACACAGGAAGCAGGGAAATGGACCATGCTGGGCAGAAGATACCTCATGTAAGAGCAGCAATAAGGGAGCCCTCAGCCTCAAGGAATCCACTAAATCACCAGGACAAGGACAGGGGCAAGACAAGCTCTTCAAAGCAGACAGACCAAGGTATCCAGAGTCTTAGGCCACTGCTGTCTGTTCTGGAAAAGCTCACACAGACAAGTTATTGCCCAAGATTCTAGACATGAATCCCTTCCCCTGGTCCCCATGCTGGTTGCACATCTCCAACAGGAGAAAAAGAGGCTAACTCAGGAATGCCTGCTCACTGTACTGTAATCTGTCCTTTCAAGCTTCCTTTTCCTTTTTTTTTTTTTTTGAGTCAGTGTCTCACTCTGTCACCCAGGCTGGAGTGCAGTGGCATGATCACAGCTCATCACTTCCTGAATAGCTGGGACTACAAATGTATGCCACCACACTCAGCTAATTTTATTTTATTTTTTGTTTGTAGAGACAAGGTCTTGCTATGTTGCCCAGGGTTGTCTCGAATTCCTGGCCTCAAGCAATCCTCCCACCTCAGTCTCCCAGAGTGCTGGGATTACTGGGAAGAGCCACCATTTCTGGCCTCCTTTACCATCTTAAAACATGATTGCTGGGTGGTTCCTTGTCAGGGAAGCACAGACAAAACAGTCCCAAAGATGGTGAGACAGACCTGGGCATCAGCAACCAAAGTGTTGTTTTTCTTTATAGGGTGCCTACTATGTGTCAGGACTGCACCCAGTGCTCTGGAAACCAACTCTCATTCCATCTTCCAGCAGCTGTGAGAATGATAGTAGCATCCCATCACCAGGCAGGTGAGACCTGAAGCTCAGAGAGGTCAAGGATCTTGCCTGAGGGCCGTTACAGTAATGATGCATGCCCAAGACACAAATCTAGTCCAAGAAAGCAAGATTTCTCCACCACACCAAATGTTTGAAGAGTGTCCATAACTCCACACAGGAAGTCAGCCTAGCCTGGGTAATCCATCAGAGCAGAGGAAGGAAACTCCTCTATCAAAATGAAGGATGCTAATAGCAAGGGTGTCTCACTGGGAGTGTTCAAATTTCCATAAAAATCTCCTTGAAAAAAATCAAGCTGAATCTCCCTCTTAAAAGCTCATACCTCCAGGAATCCAAACATCTACCCCACTGCTTCTCCGTAGGCCTGAGATCCTTACCATTGATTATTAAGAAGCCTGAGGCCTCGGGTGAAGGAACAGAACTGGTCCATTCCATGTCACCCTACCACTAAACCTTAAATAGTATGCCCTCGTACAGATAGCCCTTGCCTTTCATTTTACTTGGTGTTAGGTATACAGGAAGGACAGATGGAGCCAAGAATCCAAGTGCCTGGGCGTTCATAGTAACCCAGCCTCACCCAATATGGAGCCATCCAGGTCCACCTCTCCAAATCAACTGGAATTTTGGGTGAAAGCCAGCCTTTCATCTTGGTAGTAAGCTTTCTATATGAAAGGTACATGTTTCCAGAACCTTCCAGACCCTTTCCTGAGTGGATATTTTCTGAAAAGGGTTTTGAAGCAGAGGCTGAGGAAAGAAGTCAGCATGGAATCGCCTTTTTATAGGATTATCTGACTCAAGCAGCACCCAAGACCAGCAAGAATAAAGGAAATGGGGTGACCCCAAAGACAATCATTTAGAACAAGGGTCAGTAAACAAACAGCCTGCAGGTCAAATCCAACCTGCTGTCTGTCTTTTTAAATAAAGTTTTATTGGAACACAGTCATACTTATCTGCTAGGTATTATCTATGGCCAATTTCATGCTACCAAGGCATGGTTGAGTAGCTACAACAGCATGGCCCACCAAGCCTAAAATCTTCATCATCTAGTCTTTTATAGAAAAAAAGAGATGGGAACAAGATGGCGACGGCATAGGTGAACTTGTGAGATTATCTGAACGTGAGTTCCCAAAAAGACTCTTACTTTTCTTCCCCCGTCCCCAAGCCCACCACCAGCCATGTTGGTCCAAGGCCCGGGGACCTTCAGTCCCATGCAGGGCCGGATATTGCAGCCCCCTGCTGCTGCTGTTCCACTGCGTGCATGGGAGTCTCGGGTCTCAGCTCCCTCCCTGGCTACATCGTCTCCTGCCTGGCACCCAGCACCAAGCCGCCAGTCACTCAGGGAGGCTCTAGGCGCCCGCCCCTCAGAGACACCGGTCCCATTCCTGGCTGAAATACCCTGTGGGGGGCCCAGGGCCACTGTCACCACTCACCACCTGCCCTTTGGAGCTTTGGAGCTCTGGAGCTCTGGGCCCACACTGACTGAGGCACTCGGTGCATGACCCCAAGCTGGGGGACCCAGACAAGCAGAGAGAAACGGATCTGCAAAAGCTGCCTTGGCCATTATCCAGGCAGAGACTTCCATTGCCCCATCCACCTATCAACAAACCCTATCTCAGTTCCTAAGGTAATGTAGCGAAACAGGAGACAAAGCCCCATCCCTATGCTGAATCAGATAAAAGCAACCCCCAGGCAGCCAACTAAAAAAAAAAACAAACAAAACAAACCCAAACTGCGAGTAAATCTAGCTGCCTGCAATGAAAAACAAAGGGAAGAGGCTTTAGTCTGATCACTTATTTTGACTTATGATTTATGATTTTATCATTTTGACTGTTTGTTTTGATCACATTTGTTGTTTGCCTTCTGACTTACACTGTTTCTTGATTTTATTGGTCTGTCTCTGTGTAGCTATCAGTATTCTTTAGGGAATCTTTCTTATGTGTCTTTTTTGACTTCTTTCCGGCCTTGTGTCTCTTTCTCACCTGATAGTTGGTATGTATGTCTGTTTTCCCTCTCACTCTTCTCTCTTTCTAACTTCCTATTGACCCCCCCTTCCTCCATCATTTTCCTCTTTTATACCCCCCTTCTGAATCTAGGGACCAAGATTTCATACTGCTGAACAGACAGATTGTAAGGCAGAAGGAAATAGGTTCCAGTGTGCTCATACACCTGTTCGTGGATGCTAGAATCAGCATATACATTCCGAACCACAGCTTCCTTCTCAATTAAACCTCAAAATTGCAAAAAGTACAGATTGCACCCTACACTCCAACCTCAAAAGTGAACAAAGCCAGAAGACCCTCATAAGGAAGAACAGGATATTGAAGAAGAGAAATAAAAGCAACCCCACCTTCCCTCAAAAACAGAATTAAAGAAGGGGAGGGAAAGGGGGAGAGAGAGAAAAATCTACACAAATGAAGAAAAACCAAAAGAAGAGTATGAGTCTCTCCCAGACCCCTGGGAGGCAGACACCGAGGAAACTGACTTTGGAATGCAAACAATGAAGAGCCCCCAAAATGAAGGGTCTCAAACTACAAACGTTGACATCAAGACAATAATGGAGAGATTAAAAAGAATTGAGGAGACACAAGAAGAAACTAGGAAGGAGCTGATATCTGAGATAACAGTAATAAAGAATACTGTGAATGAAATAAATAACAAACTGATAAGCATGGAAAGCAAAATTACCCAAGCAGAAGAAAGAATCTCAGAGCTTGAGGACCAAAATATAGAACTAACCCAAACTCTTAAAAACACAGAAAATAAGCTCAGAAAGACAGAACAAAACCTTCAAGAGATGAGTGATTACTTCAAGAGACTGAACCTAAGAATAATTGGCCTTCCTGAGGCAAAAAGAGAGACAGAGACCACACTGGAACAAGCTTTCCATGAGATCATTCAATAAAACTTCCCTTATCTAATCAGTGATGCAAAAATTCAAACACAAGAGATTCAGAGAATCCCTGCAAGACAACAAATGAGAAGATCAACTCCTAGACACATAATAATTTGCCAAACAGAGTAGGCATAAAAGAAAAAATCCAAAGGCAGTGAGAGAAAAAGGCCAGATCACCTACCATGTAAGACCAATCAGAATAGCAGCAGATTTATCTACAGAAACCCTGCAGGCTAGGAGAGCTTGAGCCCTATCTGCAAAGTCCTAAGAGATAAACAATTTCAACCAAGAATAACCTACCCAACCAAGCTAAGCTTCACCAGCGAGGGAGAATTAAAATCTTTCCCAGATATCCAATCCCTAAGAACTTATGTTGCCACCAAACCACCTCTACATGAAACACTTAAGAAAGTACTAAACACAGAAGAAAAGGAAAAAAGAGCAATGTTCTTCACAAGAGTACAGGGAAAAGAATAAAATATACATGAACCAACCCCAAAACCAAAAGAAAGACAAAAAAAATCAAGTGGAAGAACAACAACTTTATAAGAACTCTATGATAGGGAAGAACTCTCACATTTCAATAATTAGCCTGAATGTGAATGGACTAAATGCACCACTAAAAAGACATAGAATGGCAAAATGGATAAAATATCACCAGGCAACAATATACTGCCTTCAAGAGACCCATCTCACTAGATAGGACATACACAGACTCAAAGTAAGAGGATGGGAAACAAATTTTCAGGCGAATGGAACACAAAAGAAAGGAGGAGTCATGATTCTAATTTCAGACAAAATACCATTTAAGCTATCAAAAATTAAAAAAGATACAGAGGGCCACTACATAATGATAAAAGGTTCACTCCATTAACAAGAAATATCTATCCTAAACATATATGCACTCAACATAGGTGCACCAACTTTCATAAAGCAACTTCTAGGAAAACTAAAGAAAGCTATTGACTCTAACATAACTGGGGACTTTAATACCCCACTCACAACCCTAGACAGATCATCAGGACAAAAAAATCAGCAAGGAGATCCAGAACCTCAATGAGACTCTGGACCAAATGGACTTAATTGATACCATAGAACACTCCATCCAAAGACCACAGAATACACATTCTACTCATCACCGCATGGAACGTATTT
>NW_007247769.1:1479738-1481896 GCF_000164805.1 Carlito syrichta | reverse complement strand
AAACCCTAATTTCAGCAGAAGAATCCACATCACCAAAATAAAAGCCCAAATCCAGGACATGGAAGACAAAAAGATAATACAAAAAAAATCAAGTAAACAAAAAGCTGGTTCTTCGAAAGGATAAACAAGATTGATGGTCCCCTAGCTAGACTGCCAAGAAAAAATGAGAAAAAACCCAAAAAAGCACAATCAGAAACACAAAAGATGAAGTCACATCTGACTCTGAAGAAATATAAAAGATTATTAGAGACCACTATGTACACTTGTATGGAAATAAACTTGAAAACCTTAAGAAAATGGGGGACTTTCTGACATCACACAACCTACCTAGGTTGGAACAAGAAGAAATTGAGACCCTAAATAGACCAATAACAATCAAGGAAATCGACTACGTAATAAGAAAACTACCTACAAAAAAAAGCCCTGGTCAAGATGGCTTTCCAGCAGAATTCTACAAGACATTTAAGGAGGAGCTGATACCAATCCTACTGAAGGTATTCCAGGCGACTGAAAAAGATGGAACTCTCCCCAAATTATTTTATGAAGCCAACATCACACTGATACCCAAGCCAGGTAAAGATCCAACAAAGAAAGAGAACTACAGGCCAACATCTTTGATGAACATAGATGCTAAAATTCTCAACAAGATCCTAGCAAACCAGATTCAACAATACATCTCAAAAATCATCCATCATGACCAAGTAGGCTTCATTCCTGGGATGCAAGTCTGGTTCAACATTCGTAAAACCGTAATTGCAATTAAATACATCAACAGATGTCAAAACAAAACCCACATGGTTATATCATTAGATGCAGAAAAAGCTTTTGATAAAATCCAGCACTCCTTCTTGATAAAAACCCTCGAACATCTAGGCATACGGGGAGCATACCTCAAAATAGTAAAAGCCATCTACGAGAAACCCACAGCCAGTACTCCTAAATGGACAAAAATTGGAACCTAAACGGACAAAAACCTGAAAACTGGAACAAGACAAGGATGCCCACTCTCACCCCTCCTGTTCAACATAGTATTGGAAATCCTGGCTCGAGCAATCAGAGAAGAGAAGGCAATCAGGGGTATCCAAACAGGAAAAGAGGAAGTCAAGTTATCTCTCTTTGCAGATGATATGATTGTGTACCTTGAAAACCCAAGATAATCTGACAAAAACCTCCTTACACTGATAAAGGCCTTTGGCAAAGTCTCAGGATACAAAATAAATGTGCAAAAGACAACCGCATTTCTTTACACCAATAATAAACAAACAGAAACCCAAATAAAAAACACAATTCCATTCACAATAGCCACAAAAAAATGAAATACCTTGGCATCTTCCTAATCAGAGATGTGAAAGACCTTTACAATGAAAACTACAAAACACTGCTCAAAGAAATCAAGGATGATACAAGTAAGTGGAAAAATATCCCATGCTCATGGATTGGAAGAATCAACATTGTGAAGATGTCCATCTTACCTAAAGCAATCTACAAATTCAATGCAATACCCATCAAATTATCAGCAACATTCTTCTCAGACCTAGAAAAAACAACACAGAAATTCATAGGGAAACACAAACATCCAAGAATTGCCAGAACAATCCTCAGCAAAAAAAACAAAGCAGGTGGTATCACATTACCAGACTTCAAACTTTACTATAAGGCTACAATCATCAAAACAGCTTGGTATTGGTACAAGAACAGGCATATAGATCAATGGAATAGAATTGAGATTCCAGAAGCAACTCATCTTTGACAAAGCCTCCACCACCTACCACTGGAGGAGAGAAGAACCAATTCAGTAAATGGTGCTGGCAAAACTGGCTGACCACATGCAGAAGTTTGAAACAGGACCCCTATCTATCCCCATGCACAAAGGTTAACTCCAAATGGATCAGAGACCTAAATGTAAAACCTCACACCATAAGAACCTTAGAAAATGAAGGACATACCCTCATGGAAATCGGAACTGGTATCCAATTCCTGAACAAAACCCGAAACCTACAGGTCATAAGAGAGAAGATAGACAAGTGGGACCTTATTAAACTGACAAGCTTCTCCAAAGCCAAAGAAACCATCAAGAGAGCAGAGACAGCCTACAGACTGGGAAAAAATATTTGCCAACACCAGGTCTGACAAAGGCTTAACATCCTGGATCTGCAAG
>NW_007247769.1:1395437-1479615 GCF_000164805.1 Carlito syrichta | reverse complement strand
AAATGGGCAAAAGATATGAACAGACACTTCACAAAGGAAGACATCTGAGCAGCCAACAGACACATGAAGAAATGTTCAACCTCACTAATCATCAGGGAGATGCAAATCAAAACCACACTGAGATACCACTTAACCCCAGTCAGAATGGCAATTATCAACAACTCAAAAGATAACAGCTGCTGGAGAGGGTGTGGTGAAAAGGGAATACTTCTACACTGTTGATGGGAGTGTAAACTAGTGCAACCTCTGTGGGAAGCAGTGTGGCGATTCCTAAAAGCTCTAAATATCAACCTCCCATATGACCTCGCAATCCCCCTACTGGGAATATATCCTGAAGAACTCAAATCACTCTATAAAAAAGATACCTGCACACGTATGTTTATCGCAGCATTGTTCACAATAGCAAGAACCTGGAAACAATCATGCTGCCCATCGAAAGAGGACTGGATTAAAAAAATGTGGTACACATACATGATGGAATACTACGCAGCCATAAAAAAGAACAAAATCATGAATTTCGCAGCAACCTGGATGGAAATAGAGTCTATAATACTGAGTGACCTCTCACAGAAACAAAGATCCGAGTATCACATGTTCTCACTCATATTAATGGACCTTGAACATCCAATGTAATATTAGAAGAAAATGACTAACCGTAGTGGGAAACTATGGGGGTAGGGAGATGGGATTAATGGTAGCGAATATCTGTCTGGGGACGGGGAAACACCTCTTATCAACAGGGTGCCTGAATGAAACGTATTTGTACACCTAACCCTTAACTGTACCCCACAACATCATAATAAAAAATGTTGATTAAAAAGAAAGAAAGAAAGAAAAAAAGCCAACCCTCTAATTTAGAAAAATTTGCAAAAGGTCTACTTTTTGAGCCTTTTTAAAAGCAAATAATATCTCTAGAATATATTTGGTACAATCTCGTATGGAGGGGGAAAAATGGCTCCTGAGGTTGCTTTCAACCTCATGGGAAACCAAAAAAGGGACAGAGTGCCTGCTACCAGTGCCTCAGGTAACAGACATCCTATTTACAGAAGGACAATCTGTGTACCATCTTAGGGAGGCCAAACCAACATGCATGATGTGATCACAGCCTCACTCCACACCCACATTCAGCACGTGGAAGCCTAATGTGGACAACTCCAGCTTCAAGAGGGCATGTGGTCCTATGTTCAACCCTCACTGGGCTTGATGGTAGGAAGAAGCCATCCCCAAAGCTGTCCCTTGGCAAGACTGCATGAAGCAGATAGCACTAGCTCCAAGCTCCAAAGCTTCTGACTCCCAGCATGCACACATGTAGAGATGTACACATGTAGGTGTCCACAGACAGGCCCAGAGTCACAGGGTAGATGGGATCCATGAAGCTGGCCTGATAGTAGCTTAGTGTTTAGCCCCTACTTCCAGTTTATCTGTGGGCATAAGTCTAAAAAAAAAAATATATATATATATATATATATATACACACACACACACACACACACAGAGGTTGCCAAAAAAAAATGTATACACATTTTAAGAAAGGAGAAAAAACTGTATTAAAATTGTAATACTTGATATATACTAATAACAAAAGATGAATACAAGTCACATTTTATTTCTGCAATTGCAAGAGATGCTCAGAGTGGTTACCATCAGTGTCCAGACATTTTTGATTATGGCAAACTACCGCAGAACTTGTTGCTGGGCAAGATCTCCTGGATCTTCTCTTGTGCACATCACACCCAGTACCCATTCATCTCAAACTTATCATGAATGCATGCAATTGTTAGGTGTGTTAGAGGTTCTGTTGCATACTCACACCTCCATTGTTGTTGTACTTCTGCAATGTTCTTCACTTTCAAATACCACAATGTTCTCGACTTTCAAATACCACTTCAAAACGAGAGTCTTGCTCTCCTCGAACAACAACCATGCTTCTGCCATTTTCTTTGCCCTGCCTGTTGCATGGTGACACTAGCATTCATTTGATTAATGTCGTCTCTTGAGGGAACGTCATACTACACATTGCTACCATAATTCAATTCAGCTTTGAAAAGTAACACATAGGTAACATCTCTTAAAATGTGTGTTACATTTCTTTGGCACTCCCAGTGCCAAATGATACATATGACTCTTGGTGCAGTGCTCCTGCCTTGATGTGCCATTACCTCTATTAAAAGTTGTGCCCATTAAAAAAAAAAAAAAGAATGAAATCATGTCTTTTTCAGCTGGAGGCCATCATTCTTATATGTATATAATTTTTTACTTTTAGATTCAAGGGACATGTACCAGTTTGTTATAGAGATATACTGTACAATGGTGAGGTTTGGGCCTCCAATAAGCCCATCATCTAGGGGTTGAGCATGGTACCTAATGGGCAGTTTTTCAGCCCAACAACCCTCTCTGGCCCTCCTCCTTTTAGGAGTCGCCAGTGCCTGTTTTTCCTATCCTTATGTTCATGCATGCCCAGTGTTTAGCTCCCACTTATGAGTGAGAGCATGTGGTATTCCATTTTCTGTTTCGGTGATAATTCACTTAGAATGATGGCCTCCAGCTGCATCCACATTGCTGCAAAGGACATTATTTCATTCTTTTTTATGGGCACAACTCTTAATAGAGGCAATAATCCATTAGAGCAGGAGAACTGCACCAAAATTCAGGAGACTTGAGGTCTCACCCCTTTTCTGCTGCTGATTCCTTTTGCAACCTGAACAGAGTCACTCTATGTCTCTGGACCTCGGCTTTTTCTTCTGTCAAATGGGTTCACACTATCTGCTATGTCTCAATCACAGAGCTCAGTCATTCAACAAGTAATTCTTGAGCATCTGCTATGAGTCTGCTAAACACTTAAGATATGGTAGCAATCAAGATGGACAAATTCCCTGCTTTGTGGAGCTTACACTCTAGGGTTGGGATGGAACCTAAAAGGAAATGCAGCTACGAAAATTTTGAAAAATCATAATGTGTACACTTGTGTCATGGATGGTAATGCTATCTTCCCACTCTGGGCCATTCACGGACTAGACTCACACACAGCAGACCTGCTAGAAAGAAATTGCTGATAACAGTCATTGACTAACCCTATGGTCACAAACAGCCCTCCACACTGAGGTAGGCCTTCTAAATATGTTCACTCTATAAACAAGGAAGCCGAGGCCTGGAGCAGTGATGCTGTTTTCCCAGAATTATACAACTAGTCAAAGGCAGAGATGGGAGTAAAGCCCAAGCAGTCTGACACTAGGGTGCACATATTTAAACACCAAGCTATCCTGCCTCTATTAAGAAGAAACTATAAATGTCCTACCCCTTGTGGTATCTCCCACATTTGCTGAAGGTGCTGAACTTACTGTACTAAATCCTTCCCTCATTATCTTGAGGAGTAAAAACCGTGACCCTCAAGGTGGGGAGGAGTCTCCCTGGATGGGGAAAGCTCTCTGTTATTTAAATCATCCTAGAAGAAGATGGCTTGAACAGGAAAGCACCCAGAATACAGTTTTTAAACACCTTCAAAGGTGGTCCTCATATCTGCCTCTCTTGACAGAGTTGTCCTAGCTGGGGATTTCCAAAAGGGCAGATATCTAGCTGTGGGTTGCAGAGAGAGGAGTGACCCTAGCCCATGGAGGCTGGCCAGGAAATGAGGATGCTGGCAGGGAGTCTATGAACTAAGAGGAATAAGCTATGCCCTGCGATACAATTATCTGGCTGTAATACCCTCTGTTTGTTTCCTTTTTTCTATCCCCACATTTTTAGTCAAGTCCTGTTTGAATGTCCCAGCCAGACTCCCAGTACAATATAAGGAATTAGGGAAACGTTTGAAAGTCATACACTCAGACTTGGGGCAACATGGTTAGAGGAAAATGGCATCACCTTAAAACTAGCATCTTGGTGATAGCACTAAATAAATGGCCAATTCCCCCAGAGAAAGGTAAACTGGACAGGGACATCCAGCTACCTTTTGCCCTCCCTGGGTATTTTCCTCCACTGCCAATCCTGGAGGATGGAAATGCTGGGTTATTCAGGAAGATCACAGCATCCCTTTCAGAAGAGGAGGATGCTGAGGGGAGTGAGGATGAGGAAAGAGGAAAGGTGTAAGATTCAGGAGCTGTATGAGAACCCCTGCCCCAGTCATCTGAGACTCTCCCAAGCCGGGCAGTGATGCTCATGTCTACTCCTTCACCACCAGGGCCAGGGTAGAGCGGAAAGAGAAGGGAGAAGAAAAGAAACAGAAGCGCCTCTAGGGAAGTCCTGGTGCACCCGGCTGGGAGGGTGGAGGGTTGGAGAAGACGGAGGTCTGGCCCCGCTCCCAAGCCAAATCGTATCATCCCTCCCCAGAGGCTCCCATCTGATACTGGTTCTGGCTGGAGTTGCCTCGCTTTCAGCACCTGCAGAGCAGACTTCTCCGTGCACGGTTCTGGGTGGTGCCGTGACAGCCTGAGCTGTCTTCCTTCTGCTGCTGGAAGCAACGGGAAGTCCCTGGAGCCTTGAGCTCCCTCTGGGATTTCACACTGTTCTCTCCTGCCTTGCTTTCTCTTTTATCTCTTGGATTAACATATCGTTGTGCCATCTATCCAGTTGTCAGCGTGACTGTCTGAGCTTTGCGACCTCACGCAGACCCACAGAACCTAGAAGCTGGAAGGGGCCCTGGAAAACATTCCGAAGCAAGCATCTCAGCCGACTCAGGCATGCCTCTCCCCAGGGAATGGGCTGTGTCTGAGCAGAGGGAAGGCTGGGAGGCCTGGTGAGGACTGTGTGTACTCCGAGCACATTTTCCAGAGTGGAACATTTTTAAGGTAAGATGTTGACATAATCGTTAAGTTCACAAAGGAAGATGCTAGAAGCAGTGTGAAAATAAAACCCTGAGACATGCAGTAAAGATAGTCCAGGTGAAGTACCATGTTTATATGCTATTCTCCCAACACAAGCAGTGCGCAGGCCCTGCCCCCAAGTTTTATCTCCCAAATATAAGACCCCAGCCAAGATTTGAATGTCAGGGTCATACAAAGCTTACCTACAGAACATATTCATGGGGTGAAAAATTGATTCAAAGATATGAAGAGAAGGCATTTTTGTTTTATTTTATTTTATTTAATTTTTTTAAGGCAGAATCTTGCTATGTTGCCTACACTGGTCTCAAACTCCTGGGCTCAAGCAATCCTCCCACCAAGCTAACCCTATTTTTATATTAAATAAAACACATAGTGTTTTGGGCTTGGTGACTCAGCCTGTAATCCCAGCATTTTGGGAGGCCGAGGCGAGAGGATTGCCTGAGCCCGTGGGTATTGACAGCCACCCAGGCAACTTGGCAAGACCTCGTCTCTACAAAAAATAACAAATTAGCCAGGTGTGGTAGCACATGTCAGCAAGATAGGCACAGGCCTCCCTGAGCCAAGGTGGGAAAATGCTCCTTGGACAAATCTATATCCAGATGAAAATTCTTAAAAGCTGCAAACTCTAATAGTCTCATTTTACAAATGAGAAAACTGAGACCCACAGAATGAAAAGCAGAAATAGGCCTGCCCCAAAGCCCCTGAGCACCATGATCAATGTTTTTTTCCATTGACATATCACCTCTTCTAACTTGCGGCAGCCTCCTCCAAGGAGCCAAGAACTTTTTCCAACTTAACTGGTCCTACGAGGTCCCAGCTCAGTACACTACTAAGATGTATCCTTAACTAAGTTATTTCTGATAAGCATCATGATGCTTCAAGATTCCAGGCAGGGTTTAACTGATGTTGTAGTCTTGAGCCATCAGGGAAAATCCTCTTACCCCAAAGCATGGCATGTGAGGAGTACCCAGGAAGGACAGGTACCCTATAACCGAGCCTGGCTGGCACATCTAATCTGGCCATTACCCAGAGGGCAGATGCATATCCAGAAGGCAACTTCTAGGGATGGCTCTAGAAAGCAGATTTCCACAGAGAGGACACTACAGTCCTAAGCTTATCAATGCTTGCACAGCCCAGTCCCACTGAAAGGCCAGAAGTGGCTGGGAGGAGATTAAATGTCAGTGACAGAGGCTTAGACCTCCCTAAGCCACCAAGAGAAAAAATTCCCTGGACAAAAGTGCAACTTCTAGGCATTTCTGAACCCCAGAGTGGTAAGGAAAAAAATTGGATGGAGAAGGCTGGAAAGCTAGACTGTAGGCCAAGAGATGGAGAAAGCTCTCTGAGCAGAGAGTCTGGCTACTACAAAGAGGCTTGGAAGCATCTGGAGACATCAGAAGGACCATGACTTCCTGGCCAACATATCCTTGACTTCAGGAAAAGGCAGTAGTGATGTGGTTATGGCCTGAGTGCTGGAGAATGCCTGCTTGATTGGAAGCCTAATTCTTTCATTTGTGACTTTGCCTTGGTTTTTAGTTGGAGTCCATCGTCCAGGCTGGAATGCAGTTGCACATTCACAGCCACCCCGGCGTTGACCTGCTGGGCTCAGGCCATCCTTCTACCTCAGCCTCCCAAGTAGCCAAAACTACATGTGCACACTACCATGCCCAGCTAATTTTTTGATTTATTGTGGAGACAAGGTCTCACCAAGTTGCAAGAGTTGGTCTCAAACTTGCGGGCTCAGGAAATCCATTTGCCTCAGGGTCCCAAAGTGCTGGTATTACAGGCTGAGCCACTGAACCCAGCTCCATGTGACTTTAATAAGGTATTTTATTTTCTGGGTCTGCTTCCTCATCTGAAAACAGGAACAACAGCCGTTGTACATACATTGCAGGGGTATAGGGAGAACTAGAAGGGATAACAGGGCAAGCATTTAGCATGATGTCCAGCACAGAGAAGCACTATCTAGACTGTAGCCATCACAAATAACCAGAGGAGGGATTCATCTACCAGGCAGGGAGGCAATCATTATGTATGTGCCACTTCTCTCTGCTCTTTTCCCTTTTGACATTTGGAATTTCAATTACTGGGATTTAACAATCCAGAGGGCAGAACTGTATAGCTTCTCAGATGCTTATGATTTTTTTCTTGTCATGAACACCCCATATCTGGAGACCACCTCTGACCAACTGTGGCCTGGATTTCTGATGTAGCCCATGATCTTATTTAAGAATGCAAAAAGGTAGAAAATTGCCTCTGCCTTGCTACTTTCCAAACAGTACAGACACTAACATTTTAGGGAATGAAACAGCAAGGCTGGTTTTCTCATTATTATTCTTTTATTGAGTGAATTCAGAAATCCAAATCTTTTTTTAAATTATTTTTCTACCCCTCCCCTGAAATTCCACAAAACTATTTTTGTTGTAAATGTTTTAAAAGGCAGCCCATCAATATTTTGAATGTCCCTGAGTTGGCACTCATGAGTAAATGGCTCTTCCTCATTGGCCAAGCCTCCTGTCCCCCTGATCTTGCCCCCTTGCCTATTCCACTACCTAGTAAATGAATGAAGAGTTTGGTGGTTCTTAAGCCTAGAAGAGCATCAGAATGCCCTGTGGATCTGGGTTAAATAATACCAACTTCATACTCCACTGCTGGAATGGGACACTTGGGAGCTGAGGGAATGGAGAGAGGTGGTGCTAATGCTCCTCTGGTGAAATGAGTGCTCCCACCACCAGGCCCAAGAAGTGCTGGCCTCCCACTAGGCAGTCCCCAGGTAGTCCTGCAGCTGTGCACTAAGCTGCCCATCCATAATGCATGCCAAGCCAGGGTCTGGGCACTTCTGTGAGCCAGGGAAAGATGCCCAGTTGCTATGTTTCAGGGGCAGCCCATTCCCAGAAAGTGGC
The DNA here is from genome assembly GCF_000164805.1 of Carlito syrichta. NCBI lineage: Eukaryota > Metazoa > Chordata > Mammalia > Primates > Tarsiidae > Carlito > Carlito syrichta. The sequence goes on along the minus strand of NW_007247769.1, from coordinate 1,471,898 downwards.
TTCTTCCTCAGGCCTGCTCCTGGTAATGCCCCACCAAGGACTAGAATGGCCTGCTGAACCCACCCCCAGAGCCCATCCTCTGGGCTCAAGGTCAACAGCAGGCTGTTTCCAGTACCATGAAGGTCAGGAGCTGTGCTCCAAGTGACCAAAGGGACAGAAGCTCCCACCCGAGTGTCATCTTGCCCCTCTTGCCTACACCATTACCTCGTAAATAAATAAATACTTTGGTGGTTCTTATGCCTAGAAGAGCATCAGAATGCCCTGTGGATCTGGGTTAAATAATACCCAGATATTCCAGTGTCGTAGGTCTTGAATGGGGACTAATTTTTTTAAGGTTCCAATAGGTGATACTGAGGCTGTGATGGGCACCCCATTGACCTAAGCCACTAGCAACAGATAGTGGAAGGAAAAGCTCTCAGAGTTCCTCAGCTTGGCAATACAAGCCCTTCAAAGCGGGTTGAACAAATCCCTTGGTAACAAGCCAAGGCCAGACTTTCTACAACCAAAGGTAGGTCTGCTGTGTCTTTGACCCTCAGAAAGTCCAGGTTGCAGCCCAGGGCATAGCAGAGAAGCAGAGTCTCCCTAAAGACAGTCCCTAACAGCAAAATAGCAGTTCCTCTCTGATGAGGTAAAGAGTCCACAGAAATTGCTTTTGCAATTTGGAAATGAAGAAGACCAAAGATGAATACAAAAGAACTTTCTCCTCTGGCTAAGTAACCCTCACACTTTCTAAGACCTTCCTGCTCCTGGAAACATTGCCACCTCCAAAGGCCTCTTTGCACATGGAAGAGCCTGACTTCTCAGGGCTTGCACAGTCAACCCTGACTGCTCAGCCTCTTGGACTAGGTCCTTCCTGAGGGTCTTAGGGATAATGGAAACTTAAACCACAAAGGTGAGAACAGTTGAACACAGAGAGGTATGGGTTGGGTTGGTATCAATGTGTTCCTAATTTCTCCTGTCATGTGAAAATGGTTTCTCCTTTAAGAAGAACTATTCATAAGTAGGCCCTTTCTGCACTATAATCTCTTCCTTGATCACCTCTTCATGCTGAGACCCTCCACCCCACATACACACACATGTGATACCATAGGAAAATATATCAGATGAAGAAATCCTCCAGAGTTAAGATAGAAGATGACATTGATACCAGGGGGGTGGGCTGGGTAGCTGGGGAATGAGACAAATAGTGACATAATCTACTTCAGGGAAGGAATCAGCAAGGCCCCTCCTCACAGGCCAGGGTAACCATATGACAAAGTCACAAGGCCCTGTGGTATTTTTTTGGACTTGATTTGAACCCAAATAAAACCCAATGAATCAAGGGTCATGTCTGACTATTATAAGAAGTGAGTATCCAGCACCAAAGATCAAATGGGGCAGAAGTAAAAAAAAAAATCAGAAATGTAGCTCTTGGAAAAGTAATCTAAAAATTAGAATCAAAGAATAATTAAGCACCCTTCTAAAAAAAAATCATTTACTAAGATTGCACTACAGCATCACCTATTTTTTTCAGGCTTTTCTTTCTGAGCAGAACTCAAAATACAGTTGTAAAATTGTTTTACTAGTTCAGTCAACTTAGCAAAAAGAAAAGAGAAAAAGAAACTAAGAGCTTCTTGTAGCTTTAAGTAGAGTACCGTGTCGAGCATCTTGAAATGTTCCAACACCCCAGTCCCACGCTGGAGTGAAGAAAGATGCATGAAGCAACGTAAAAACATCATTTTCCATTTGGCACAGAGAACATAGTATAATACTTGGGAGGTTAAACTTAACGGATGAGAAGGGAACAGTACAGAGACCCAAACTTAGCTCCTCCACGCCCCTTGTGCACACACACGCCTCATGGGAGGAGCATCTAGAGATGAAGTTGGTCCAGGGAGGCCAGGAATCTTGGTTGTGCTTTCAGGCCTCAGGTTCTGTGGTTGAATCAACTAGGAAAATCCCAGATAAACTGCTGCATCCTTGATCGTCACTACCTGAGAATTAACTTATACAAACATTGACACTCTACAAAGGAACAATAGAAAAATGCAGGTTTTCAAAAGCATTCTGAGTTCCTGCCAAAGAGGACTGGCTGGACAAGAATCAACAGAGCTTACACACAGAGTGACCAGAGAGAAAGAGCTGGGGCTTTAGTTTCTGATCAGGTCTAAGCCCCTTTCTGCCACTTACCATGGAGACTTTGGGTAAGACACTCAACCACTCTGAGCCTGTTTCTTCACCTTCAAAAAAAAAAGAATTATAAAGCCCAGGCATGGTGGCACACTGGAAATCTGCTTTGGGAGGTGGAGAAGGGGTGATTGCTTGAGGCCAGGACTGCAAAGTCAGCCTGGGCAACATAGTGAGACCCTGTCTCTACAAAAAAAAAATTAAAAGAGAAGAAAATCATCCAGGTGTTGTAGCATGTACCTGTAGTTCCAACTACTGGGGATGCTGAGGTAGGAGAACTACTTATGCCAAGAGCTTGAGAGTGCAGTGAGCTATGATTGTACCACTGAACTTCAGCCTGGGTGACAGAGATCCAGTTTCAAAAAAAAGGGAGGGGGGAAGGGAGAATTATAGTTCTTAAAGTGATTGGGAGAAATTAAAGTCATAGTTCAGGTGACACACTACTGTTATACCTCTAAAGTGCACTCTATGGAAGTAACAGTGATGAAGACCATGTTGTTGTACAACAGGGCCTCCACCACTCACTCATCTCAAAGTTATAATCACACTGCCTCAGGCAGAAGCCTGGACCCTGGAGATATGGCCCAGGGCCACCCAGAACTGAAGGTCAAGAAGAGCATGAATCTCAGGGTCATGAACACACCCAACCAAATGCCTCATGCCCAACTCCAAAGAACCATCTTCCAGCCATGCCCCACAGTCACACCATGACGATACATATCTGTTAGCCAAAAATACCCTTTAAAAACATGCAATCCTTGAGGCATTTGCCCAGCTATCCCAGGCACAATCAAACCACAACACCTCCAACCAATCACCTAAGGCCCCCGCCAGGCTAAGACTGAAAGTCACAAAGGCAACAGAGCATGTATTATATTGATGGTCCTCTAGCTGCAATAGCTGGTTGGTCTGAGACTAATATAAATAATTCCCTCAGATAATGCTGGCAATTAATTCTGGTAAAAGAGCTGAAGATGGATGTGACATCCATTGAGCGCAGAGTCGCACGGGAGGCAGGTTTCTGAAAAGTAGGGAGAGCTGCGCAAGGAAATTAACTCCAGAGTGGTTTGCAAGGAATGGGGGCTCCAGGTTCATTATTTCAATCTTGAATGCTGTCAATCACTGTCAAAGGGCAGTTTAATCTTGCCCTAAAGCTCTCAGGAACACTATGGATCAAGGCCCACAATTAGCTGTCCAGTACTGGGTTCATGAGTTATGGGCCTTCTTCAGCTGGGAGGGCACAAGCTTCTCCTACACAGAGAGTGCCCTGGGCATAAAGGATGTGTGGACAAGTACAAACACCCAGCTGGCCAGAGGTGACAGAAACAGGTCTATAATATTCGCCCAAGTGGGTTTATGAGACAAGTGTGCAGTTCAATACTGTTTATACAGTTCACGGGGGAATCTTGGGCAGTGACAGAGAATATAATTCTCATCCTGCTTAAGGTTTCCAGAGATGAACAGGAGATGTGGAGGAACAATAATAATGTCCCACTAAAAGAGAGACTAGAAGATTCTGGATCCTCAACCCCCTGTTTTCAAAATTGTTTAAGCTGTCTGGGAACAAGTTAAGAAATTCAGACAACCCAGGATTTTTTTTTTCCTCTTTACACCATTCTCTAAGCAAATAAGCTAACATCCCAGACTGGAATATAAAAAATATCATACCAGTCAAGTAAGGCATTTGGGTAGGCAAATGCTAAGAAATGCTAAATAATAACAATATTATTTAATAATAGTAAATTATTTTATTTCACTTTGAGCTGAATGGTTTGCAAAGTCTTCTCAAGTTCTCTATTTCATTTGATTTTTGCAACAAACCCTCCACGCCAAGCTGGGAGTAGACAGCTACTCTGTCAGATCCACTTGATCACGATGATTCTGGGAGGAGGGGAGGGAAGAGTAGGACAACCAAAGCCCTGAAAGTTGGCGACTGAAATCTTTGACCTGTGGTACACCAGCTTGAATCCAGTACTGGGATGTCCGAGGGGTTGGAGGTGTGGAGAGAATAAGCTGACAGGTATCCCAGGGGAAAAGAGACTATGGCTTCTGGCTGGCTCCAAAGAGACAGGCTCCCACAATAAAATTAGTATCAACCAATCCTCTTGTACACAGACCTCAGCAGTGGGTGGTCAAGAGGCAAGAAACAATGGGCCTGGGATAGATAATCCAAATACCTGGTCCTAGTCCCCAGTTAGGCTGCTCCCACCACTTGGGAACACTGCTGCATCTCAAAAGAAGCCTATGCAGCAATCCTGAAATTCCAAATAAGATCTCTAGACCTCCAGACAGATGAGAGCAGAGGCACAAAATAAACCTAAGAAACAGACACTCAGAAGCATCAAGTCAGGCACCTTGATACAACCCCCTGGCATCAGCTGGGCCACAGGCCTCCCCAAACAATACCTCTTTCTAACAAGATTTTCTTTCTTTAAAGTGGTCGTGGCCTACATGCCTTGGGTGTGGAGTTGCTGATACAACTTCCTGATACAATTTCCCTGGGAATGTGAGTGACTGACTTCTGGCCATAGGCTTGAAAAGGACTGATGGGTTATTTTCACTTGGGGGATTCAGCCCCAGAAGGCTAGTCATTCTCCATGCCTTTGGTCAGCCCAGTCGCTGTCACCTGGCAAAACTTGGTTGCCTTTAGACTCCCCTCCGTTGGTTTATAAGAAGTGAGGCCTAATGGTGGCCTCTTTGGGACAACCTAAGGCAGTGGGGAATATGTCCAAGACTGAGGTTGAAGCACACTCTGGTGCGGCTCTACAAAGGTTAAAATATTGAAATCCTTTTACAAGTGGCTGTTGCCCTGAACTCCTGTGTGCCCACTAGCATTGCCTCAACCTCTCCTCTGAGACCACAGGCCTCTGCATGATCCAGCAACTCAAGGGTTGGCATCTAGCACAATAGGGCACTGTTCCAGGACTATGTTGGCACCCAGCTCATATAATTGTGAGATATTTTGACTACCCTCCCCACGTGTGCCCAGTCAACGGTGCTGCAGCTTGACCCAAACACCCTGCTGATGGAAAGGCTAAGGACTCAGCTTTGTTGAGAATCTTTTGAGACCATGCCACCAACTGTTCCCCCTCGGTGAGGTGTCACCTCTAGCTCACCTCTTCAACTAGAGATCCTCCCTCCACTCCCACAGAGAAGGAAAATCCTCAGAAAGGAACTATATAGTCCTACAGGTATTGTATCCATACCTTTGAGTCCTGTGTGTGTGTGTAAATTTTACCTACTTGTTTTTGAGAAAAATTTTTTTAAAAACCAAAAAATCTGAAACCTTCTGGAACCCCAAATCTGGCTGGTCTAAGGCACTAGCCATTTGGACTAACACAGTCTCTGGCCCACCACAGAGGATGCCTCTATCCCTTCCACTCCTGACACAGCAGAATCACACACCACAGCACTCAAGCACCTTCGATTATTTAGCCCGGTGTGTTTAAAACTGCAGGGTATGACCCATCAGCAGGTCGCAGAACCAATTTAATCATTCACTGTTGGTATTTTTCAACTGAAATAGAAATAACAGCAGCCAAGAAAATACAAAACATTGCATATTAAAAGGGTTAATGCAGAAAACTTTTGTTTAATTTTATATAGGAGTATGTGTGTGTATATTGGATGGAGAGAGAAAATGTATCTCTTATTGAGAGTGTCAGGGGAAAAAATAAAGTTTGAAACTTCTGATCTATCATTGACAAGGAAACTGAGGTTCAGAAAAGCAGTGTGGCCTGCTCAGGGCTACCTGGAGAGCATGGAGCCAGGCAAGGTGGTTCTTAGTCCATGCAGTCTGTGGCCTTCCCTGCTCTTCTAAGTTGCTTTGTCTCTAATTGTGGACATCAGGTTTCCAAGATGCTAATTAGCTGGCTCCTTGGCCTCCAGGAGCTGTACTCAAGTGGTCTCTAGTGTCATTGAGACTTTCCCCCAGAAGAGTAAGCCTTAGCACGAGACCTTCTGACCTAGGCTAGGAGGCATGAAAAGAGACACATTATTCAAGGTCCCCCATTCCCATAGCCAGGTCACAGTCGGTGTATTTGGGCCCAACCTCCATATCCCATTGCCTCCTCTAAATTCACAAGCAAACTGTGGGGCCTTGGGCCCAAGAGAGTCTTCCCCAAGCTGAGGCTCAAGCAAGCAATTAAAGCTCTTCTCAAAAGATGCTCCTGAGGTCCGTGTAGTGGCTCATGCCTGCAATCCCAGCACTTTAGGAAGCCAAGGTGGGAGGATTGCTTGAGGTCAGAAATTCAAGACCAACCAGGACAACATAGCGAGACCCCATCTCTAAAACAAACAAACAAAATAGCCAGATGTAGTGGCATGCATCCATAGTCCCACCTATTTAAGAGGTTGAACCAGAAGGATCATATGAGCCCAGGAGCCCAGAAGTTGAGCCCAGCTTTGATCACACCACTGCACTCCAGCCTGGGTGACAAAGTGAAATCCTGTCTCTAAAAGAAAAGAAAAAAATGCTTCCGCTCTTCAGTCATCCTTCCTGTCTCTATAGGTAGCCCACCCCTGGGACTACTGAAAAAATGATGCAGTAAGCAAGTGCTTTGTGAGAGGCTGGGATGGGGAAAGTTCTGATGATGTATCAAAACTCCTTTATTCCTCCACTAAAAACAGCATGGATCTGGAATGAGATACTAATTGAAACTATATAAAAATAGAACTATCTCTTTCCAATAGGACCTGCTTAGATAAGAGCTAACATTCACTGAAAACTACTATTTGTCAAGCATTGTGCTAGGGGCTTTACACGCATTCAGAACATCTGATGCATAACTGTTATCTCACCTGATATACAATCAATCCCGGTAATACAGGTGTGCATATTAACACCCCACACACAGAGATATCACTTCTACACTGCGTATTCTGTTCTAAGTATTTCATGTGCATTATCTGATCTCACCATGAGCTCAATAAAGTCAGGCTATTATCATCTCCATTTTGCAGGTTATGAATTGAGGTAATAAGGCTACATGACTTGCCCAAAACAACGGGCTAATAAGTGACCAAGACCTGAACCCAGGTGGTCCAGGCTTTGGACCCCATCCTCATAACTACCTCCACTACACTGCTTATGATTAGATTCATTTTCAGGTGCAGAAGTAGACATTTGGGAAAGTTAAATCATTTGTGTCAACTCCACCCAGAGGCTGTAGCCCGTAGGCCAGAAGGATGGTCAACATATTTAATAATGAGTAAGGCAAGGCCATGACCTTCAGAATGGACACCACAGGCCTAGGCGGAGACCCCCTGCTGTGATGGACATTGTGCCTTTAGTGGCTGCCTTAAAGGGAGGTCCAGAGGCTTTTAGGGCAGGGAGAAGGTGTTGGGGACACTCACAGCACTTAAGGCAATGTCTATTTTTACCAGTAGGAAAGTTTTCCAATTTTGACCACTGCAAGCAGCCCAGGTAAAGCTCTTAGCTGAAACTTAGAATTTTTGCATATTTGGGATCTAGAAAGGACTCTAAGTCAGATAGAATGCCATGTCTTCATTTTACTGCTAAGTAAGCCAAGGCTGTTACATGAAGCATCCTCCCCAAGTTCACACAACCGGTAAGTGACAGGGTAAAAATAAAACAAAATCCAGGGTGCTCAATCACCCAGATTGGTGCTTTGAGGGCTTGTTGGTGGTGGATTGTCCTTTCTTCATCCATGTTAATTCTGATCAATAAATAGATGTTGATGTGCATGTCTGGGGCCCAGCCACAGCTGTCATACCACACCCTGACAACCCCAGGATCCTAAGAGAGAGGCTCAGCTGCCCAGATTTCCACCAGGGACCATGCCAGCCTTATGGGTATTCAGATTTTTTTTTTGAGTATCTGAATTTTGTATGACTGATTTCAGCACCCATTGAAGGCAACTTCTAAATTTAGAATTAACATCCGAGGCAGTCTGTTGCACAAATGTATACTTCCTCACAAGCTGTTGTCAGAAACAGTGGAACTGACATCCATAAAACAGTTTCTTTATGTCTTAATAACACTGAACTATAAAAATAGAGGATCTCAAACAAACAAAGCTTTAACCACAATACCCTTCAAAGTGAACAACGGCAGCCAAGGACTGTCCAGACTTTTTAAAAATGAAAATGCAAAGTGTCTCCGTCCATATTCTCACTTGCCAGTTCAATTCCCTGGGTCCAGCATTCTCACTAGACACTCATCACTGCCCAATCTAGAGCTTCAGTAAGTGTTCATTTGGGGGTACTGAACAGCACTCTGTGCGATAAAGCCACCTTTGTAAAAGCTGTAGCTTAATTCGAACCATCTCCTCCCTTGCCTATTCCAATGAGCTGCTTCTATTCCGTCACATGTCTCCACTGTACTACACACATCCAGTCATGCTGGGAAGAGGGACAGGGCCTTTCATTGAGCATATCTTCATAAAATAGACACTGCAAGGCAATGGAGTAGTGAGACTCACAGTTGATGTTTACACACAACCTTCCATCCAAATGCCTTATTGTCCCTTGCTCAGAACAGATGGGGAAAAAATTACTCTAATGCCCAGATATTTTCCATTCTTGATCTCAGACCAAAGGTGACTTTTTTATTTTTAAACTTGAGCACACACAAAAAAGAAAGTTCAACTATTTTTTATTCATGCCCAGGCTAAAGAAACACACTTTGTTCTTGTTAGAGCAAGGTTAAGATTTTTTTCTTCCCCGAACACATAGTTAGCTGAAGCAGCTGAGCTTCAAAAGTACAAACTTTTCAGCCAGCTAGTGTTCACAGAGGCAGCACTTTTGTTGGAATTGCAAGGCTGAAAATCAATAGCCAGGGTGAGAGGGAGCTGGGATTCCACTTTCTGAACACGCTGTCCCCAATTCCACTAAAGACTTAAAAGAACCACATCGGATTCTGAAATTTGTAAGCAGGGAGGTTGAGCCTGAAGCTTTTCCTCCTTTCTGGGAGTTGAGGAAATCCATTCGATCACCATCCTTTCATTACCCAGACTTTGATCCCCTTTGATCCTCCAAAGAGTCCAGGATTCACGGGAAAACTGATAGGTTGCCTGACAGCCCTCTGTCCCCAGACCTTGCTCTCTTCCCCCCATCCCTTCCCACCCTCACCCCAGCATTCACCCCTCCATTCCGTCCACCCTGCCCTCATCCACTGAACCCCAATCTCCATGGAGAAAAAGGAGTGGCATGACTAGATGAGAAGAATTAGGGGTTCAAATCCCCCTTCATCCAATCAGTCCAGGTCACCTGATGGACCTTCCTGGTCCTTAATGAGTCCCCTGAATTTCAGCTGCAAGATCCTCCTCTCATGCTCTGACCCTCCCCTAATACATCCGTACACACTGCAGGCCCAGGGGAGAATCTACAGCCCATGTGAGAGGACTCCATCCATTCATTTTCCATAGGGTTGTGTGGCATGCCCATGGCAAGACCCCAGGCCCTAGTCCCAGCTCTGCCACTTATGAACTGTGAGCCTGTGAACAAGCCACTTCCCACTCTGCTAACTGGGTTCATCACATTTGTCTCGGAAGGTTGTCATGGGAAGCAGGGGAATCAGATGTGAAAAGGCTTTGTCATCAAAGCTCAATATAAATGCACCTTTTTATTATTAGGCACATGGCTCAGTGCCAGGCAGCATGGTGTGTTCCTTGGGGCTAAAGTCCAAGAGATATTGACAATAAAAGAGAGTGAATTATACCAGGCAGAAAACAAGGAACTAAAAGAGAAGAACAGAGATGAAGATCCAAAGGACCCCAGAGAAGGTGAGTCTGCAGTGATAGGTCAGTCAATAAATGCTTCCTGGGAGCAGAAGGTTTTGTACATGGCCTGAAGTGTCTTTCACTGCACTGATCAAAGGTGCTGTCCCACATGTCCCTTCCCCAGAGAGCTCTTCAAGGACCAGAGATGTCTCTCTGTGTCTCAGTTTTCCCAGCCTCTTCCCGGCATCTGGTTGGCTCATAACGAGTGCTGAGTGAATGAGAAAACACAAACAGAGCCTTGAACGGACAAGGAGCTCGGATAAGTGGAGAACAGGGGGAATCCTAGATGGGAGAGTAGGAGGGAAAGCTGTAATCAGAGAGTCGAGTCTTCAACTTTGGGGTAAAGGAGTTCAGGAGTTCAGGCTTCTGAGCCCAGAGGGTGGTAAAGGGAGCTCAGAGGAGTGAGTGACATCATGAAATCAGTATTTTGGGAGATTAATCGGGCAGCTGCAGGCAGGACAGCCTGGAGAAGGGAGTGAAGTGAAGTTGGCAGAGTAGTCGGGAGGCAAGTGCAATAACTCAGCCAGATGGTGAGAAGAGCCAGGAAGCCACTGCCTCCCTCTCCGAGCCACCCTCTGAGAACACACATCTCTACCCAGTGGGAGCTCATCAAAGGCCACCCTGCATGACTATCCCCCTTAGACTGGACCTTAAGTGTCCTCTGGCCCTCCTGCCTTGCACCCAGCACTGGCCTCTTGCAAGTGGTGCCCTGCCCCTTCAGGAATCCTCCAGGCCGAGCCATTCATTTTTAAATGACGACTCTGATAGTAAGCACTCCCTTAAAGGAGAAAAACGGTGATGGGCAGGGGAAGGGGCAGGGACACTGGGAGTAAGCTCTCACTGCTGAGCACATTTCCCCAAGGTGATTTTTTTTCTTTTTTCTTTCTTTCTTTTTTTTTGTCAGAGTCTCACTCTGTTACTCAGACTGGAGTACAGTAGCACAATCGTGGCTACTACAGCCTCAACCTGCTGGACTGAAGTGATCCTTCTACCTCAGCCTTCAAAGTAGCTGGGACGACAGGCATGTGCCACCACACCTAACCAAGTTTTTTATTTATTGTAGAGATGATCTCGGACTCCTGGACTCAGGAAATCCTGTCGACTTGGCCTCCCAAAGTGCTGGGATACAGGTGTGAGCCACCATGCAAAGTCCTCTTTCCAATAATTTAAAGGTAATGATATTAATATGACAATTAAGATTATAAAAAAAAGCTAGAGGAAAAAGTATGGAAAACACGTGTTTGTGGGTTCAACCCACAATTTATTTATTTGTTTGAGTCAGTGTCTCACTCTGTTGCCCAGGATGGAGTGCAGTGGAACAATCACGGCTCACCACAGTCTCAACCTCCTTGGCTCAGGCGATATACTTTAGCTGCTCAAGTAGCTGGGACTCCAGGCACGTGCCACCACGCCCTGATAATCTTTTGATTTTTTTATAGAGACACGGTCTTACTATGTTGCCCAGGCTGCCAACCCACAATTTAGACATGGTTCTAAAGAGCTGGGGCAGGAGCTGGTGTGGACCACCTTAGTTCCTGTGCTGGCCTGGCCACCAACTCGCTGTGTGACCTTGGGCAGCTGCACTCTTCTCGGTCACCTACTTCCACCTGTAAAATGATGTTGATGATAGTTTCTACCCATGAGGGTAGTTGTGAGAAGTAAATGAGTTGATCTGGTGCAGTGCTTAGTGCCGGGCACGGGATAAGTGGTTAGTAACTGAAGCTATGATGGATACCATGCTGGAGGTTATCTCTGGAAGCACAAACTGTCTCTAATATCACAGAAGCAGGCTTCTAGTGCTGTGGTTTTCCCACAGCAGGTGTCAAAAACAAGCCTCATACCACCCCCACTGGAATTTCTAGGAGAATGTGCCCCACCACGGACCTAACTCTCTCATCAGGCAACACACGGGGTAAACTGACACGTCTTCCTTTTACAGGACTTCAGACATGCCACCTCTATGCAATATTCCCTTTCCTAAAATCTTTATTTCTCTCTCCTCTCATTCCTCCTCTATTTGTCTGCTGCGAAGACAATCTTAGAAAGCAGGGATAGGTAAATAAGAAAATATTTTAAAAGCAAAAAGAGATCTTGAAAATTAATGGCCAGGTACAGTGGCTCACATCTGTAAACCCAGCACTGATGTGGGAGGAATGCTTGAGCTTAGGAGTTCAAGATCAGGTTGGGTGACATAACAAGACCCCATCTCTGCAACAACAAAAAAAATCAAAAATTGAAAATTAACCAGGTATGGTGGTATGGTGGTGCTTACCTATATTCCCAGCTACTCAGGAGGCTAAGGCTGGAGGATTGCATGAGCCCAGGAATTTGAGGCTGTAGTGAGCTGTGACTGTACCATTGTATCCCAGCCTGGGCAGTAGAGTGAGAGCTCATCTCTAAATTTTTTTAAAAAGAATGTTAATGCTTTGGGAGGCTGAGGTGAGTGGATCGCCTGAGCCTGCGGGTTCGAGACCCGCCTGGGTAACTTGGCAAGACCTCATCTCTACAAAAAATTAAAAAGATATTAGCTGGGTGTGGTAGTGCGTGCCTGTAGTTCCAGCTACTTGGAAGGCTGAGGCGGAAGGATCGCCGGAGCCCAGCAGGTGGAGGCTGTGGTGGCCGGGATCATGCCACTGCACTCCAGTCTGCGCGACAGAGTGAGACTCCAACTCAAAAAAAAAAAGAAAGTTAATGTTTAGACTACCCCACAGGCTCTCTGGAGGCCTATCCAAATGGAATCTCATTGACAGAAAGCTGCAGCCCTCTGGGGAATGTTCCCCCATCCCATCCCCTAGGAGTCCTGGTCCAGGTAAGACAGAGGTTGTTTTCAGATCTCCCTGGTCTCCCAGGAGGCCTACTCAGAGCAGCCACCTGAAACATCCCTCAGCAGAAGCACTTCTCGCCATGCATGAATACTGTGGGAAGCATCTGAAAATAAAGTCTCCAATTACCGCTGGCATTTCTGGAGTGTCCTGCTGCTGGCTGCAGCTGTCCTATGGAAGGCCAATGATGTCCTTAGCAGGCCTGACCTCACTGAGTTCCAAGGCTGGACTGGACAGAAAGGTTCCAAGCAGGCTGAGCCCCCATCACTAGGGAGGGAGGAGCCTGCCATTTCCTCCCCAAGGTGGGCACTGCTTAGGTATGCTACTCCCCTTCCTGGGCAGAATTCCACTGCCATAACTTGCGCTCACTCCAGAGAAGGTTCAGAAGCTATGCCAATGTCCAGGACAATTCCATCCGACTGCTTCTAAAGCGTACTGTGTGTCAAGCATCATTTGAGTTGTGGCAAGCTCAGATGAGACCTACTCCCCAATTTCTCACTGTTCTTATTTCAGGGTATGGAAAAAAGGAGGAATCTTGCATTCACCTGTGAGAGAGAGAGAAAGATAGTTGGGCATGGGTTGAGGAAAGAGAGGGAGGAGGGCAAGGGAGATTAAAAGGAAAAAAGAAAAACTGAGAGAAGGCAAAAGAAGAAAATGGTGGGGAAAAATGAAAAGAGGAGAAAGAAGGAGGGAGAAGAGGAAGGGAGAGAGAGAAGGAGCTTTGGGTGTGTGGCTAGTTTTGCCACTGAGCACTCCTACTCAGGTATCTCTCAGTTCCTCCCTTCCCCTCTCCCCTGCTCAGGTAGCTCGGGCTCTGGGACAACCCTGGCAGATCCTGTCCTCTAGAAGAGCTGACCAAGGAGACAGAGCACAGATTGCCTGCTGGGCGATGTAACAGATTGGGCCGTGAGCCCTAGAGCAGAGTTCATGCTCAATGCAAAGTTCAGATTTCCCAAGGGTTGGGATTAGACTAATTGGGATTTGCAGGCTGTGCCCAACCAAGATCCATATCTGTCACCATGTTAACCACACTCAGGCCCCACTTAAAATCAGAACCCTGTCATCCGTCACCACCCTGGGAGGGGAGGCACAGGCAGAGCCTCTATGCCCAGGACTGACCCTCTGGCTGGTGGCCTGCTTTTCAGTGGCCAGCTTCTCCAAAAGCTTCCAGATAAGTGTGTGTAACTCTTGAGCAAATCCTAGTCCCTGGAGGAACTACTGGCAATTATGAACACAGTCGCTTTGTTCATTCGAGGAGCTGATTTAATTAAAGGAGAAATTGTAGGACCCTTCTCAAGGGAGAATTTGGTGGGAGAGACTATTTAGTTTCTAGAATCAAGGAAAGTGAAAGGAAAAGGGAAATCCAGATCCTTTTAAAAACTATCTGATTAAACCATCCAAGCAAATGTGTAGAGTCAGATTAACAAGAGGAAAGGAATCAGAGAGGTTAAAAAATATAACCGGAGGTTCCACAGTCATTAAATGAAACAGTCAGGTCTGAACTAAGCCTGCCTGAGTCCAGGATCTGTTTTCTTTCCAATAATTATAACACATGTAATCATGTAAAACTCTGTCAACTGCTTTTTTAAAAATATTGTCTTTGACATATGCTTATTCAGAATTGTTGTCTTAATTTTCCCATAAAAATAACCTATAAAAATATATGCCAATTGCTGAAGATCTTATTTTCCATTTCAGTTGCTATATTAATTTCTGGAAGTTCAGTTTTTTTCTTCAAATATCCATGGATTTTTAAAATCTGTATAGTGTTCCTTCCTCATTTTTTTCAAACACTGTAAATATATGATCTGTCTAATCAGTCTATAATGTTTAGGCATCTGATACTTCTATTTATTGTTTCTGCTGACTTTCACTAATGGTGGTCTGTTTCCTCATCTGTTTTGTAATTTGAGGGAAAAAGCTCATGCTTGAATGACTGGGTTTTACCTACAGGAATCTTCAGGGCTCAAGTTATAAGTACGTTCCTCCAAAGAGAATCTGTGTTTGATTTTGACAGGCACTCTGGTGCTACGAAGCCCAAACTCCATCAGGCTAATTTTGCAGCCTGGAGTTTCTGGGTCACCCAGGTAGTATATATTCAACCCTGAACCTGCATGAAGGCAGATGGATGGTGACAAATTCTCACAGGAAACATTGTTCCATCCTCCCACCCACAAGCCAAAGCCAAAACAAGTAAGAGCTCCATCTTCTCTCTTTACCCTCCTGCAGATGTCTGCTAGACCACCTATTCCTGGAGATAGGACCCCCGAAGGAGACAGCTTTAGGCAGGAATCCCATTTCCAACTCCCCACCTGGCAAGGGTCCCAGGTCTGGTGGTTTCCTGGGTATTCTAGGGCCATACTTTCAATCTCGGTTTAGAGCCTGATACTCCCTCAATCTGGTTTCTTTTTTGTTTGGTTTTTTTAATTTTTGTTTTAGAGACAGGGTCAGTCTCTGTCACCCAGGCTGGAATGCACCTTCATAGCTCACTGCAGCCTCCAATTCCTGGACTCAAAGTATCCTCCCGCCTCAGTCTCCCAAGTAGCTATAGACATATAACACGACACCCAGCTAAATTTTTTTTGTAGAGGTGGGGGTATCACTATGTTGCCCAGTTTGGTCTGCAACTTCTGGTCTCAAGTAATCCTCACCTTAGATTCCCAAAGTACTAGGATTATAGGCATAAGCCACCACACCTCACTTCAATCTGGTTTCTTTTCGAAATATCAAAGTCCCTCTCAGGATCTAGATCTGTGTTTTCTTCTGTACCTAATTTAAAGCTAGATATACCCTTTTCTAGTCTCAAGAACCCAGAGTTCCCTGGGCCCTCTAAGGCAGAAGCTTTCAAAACTTTGAAATTTAGAAGTCTCTATGGGAAAAGAAAAGCAGTCACAGCAGCAAGGCTTTAATGACCTACAAGGCTAATGGTGGTGAAGAAAAGTGCGTACGAGTGTGTAGTCAGCAATTCTGATTAAGGAGTATCTGAAATATTTTAAGAAAGAAGAATAAAGAAAAAGGCATTACTGAACAGACCAGGGTGTATGTGCAAAGAATCTTCAAAGACTGCAGAGACATTTCTCAGTGTCTTTGCATTTTTCTGGGCCTCTCTAGAAGTTGGAAATGAGTGCATGATTAGAAACTGCAATTCAGAATGCTTTAAAGAAGCCAGACCACACCTAACACTGTATCCAGGCAGGGATCATTATTGTTTTCCAAGCGCTTCATAATCATCACTAACTTCATTCTCACAAAAGCCCTCAGAGGTTCATTTCACAGCCGTGAAGTCAACTTTCTGATCATGGTCCTCTGTGCTTTCTGACTAGCACTATTTCCTCTTCAAAAAAGAAAAATTCATTGATTAATCAATAGTACACTCCAAATATACCTACTGGCTCACAGTCCCTCACCAAGATTTTGGAGACTTGATGAGTTTCTCAACTGTTTCTGATTTTATAAAATGATTGAGGTGAATCTGTGAGATTCGGGCTGCATGCTGCAGTCAAACACATTAACATTTCCACAAGGATGAGTATGACTACTCAGACTAAGCTAGGTGAATGAAGACCATAAACTACCTCCCATCAGTTTAGGGAGCCTTGCTCTACACTCCATGAATTATGTTTAAAGGCCCACTTCTTTTTTTTGAGTTGGAGTCTCACTCTGACACCCAGACTGGAGTGCAGTGGCCACTCCCGGCCACTGCATCCTCGATCTGCTGGGCTCCAGCGATCCTTCCGCCTCAGCCTTCCAAGTAGCTGGAATTACAGGCGCACACTACCACACCCGGCTAATTTTTTGATTTATTGTAGAGATGAGATCTCGCCAAGTTGCCCAGGCGGGTCTCAAACCCACAGGCTTAGGTAATCTACTCACCTCAGCCTCCCAAAATGTGGGATTACAGGCTGAGCCACCGAGCCCAGCTAAAATGCCCACTTTTTAGAGTTTGGAGGATTTTAGACTCCAACAAAGTAATGTGGACCTGATAAATAAATCATCTCTCAAAACACCTTACACTTAAATCCACCACTTTTTGGGACTCAGTCTCAAAAATCCACCCGCTGATTCCCAGAAGGAGCTGAAAAGAACAAGAGACCAGAGAGGAGAGAAACACTGGAACAGGTAATGGCCAGAGAGAGCCCAGCGGATTTGACTGGAAAGCACATGTGGGCTTGAGGAGAAAATGTGGGCATAAAACCACAAACAGGTCAACCCATGACCCAGAAATACTCTCTGCAAAGCCTCAGGTCAAAAGCAGACCAGTGCAGGCAAGGGTGGCCATTGGTATAGTTGCATTTGGTCTCGGGTTTGTGACTAGGATACAAACCTCAGCTTCCTCCCCAGTAACAGGCAAGCTGGACCATACCAGGAGCCACCAGAGTCAGCCCTCAGCCTCCTGATGGATCATGAAGTCTATTTAATAGGGTATGAGCAATATTTTCAAATAAAATGGAACAGAATAGAAACTGCCACAACCCAACTCCATAGGGACAGAGGCTCCTGTGCTCAGGATCCTTTTTTTTTTTTTGAGTTGGAGCCTCACTTCATCGCCCAGGCTGGAGTGCAGTGGCATGCTCACAGCCACCTAGCATTGACCTTCTGGGCTTAGGTGATCCTTCTGCCTCAGCCTTCCGAGTAGCTGGAACTACAGGCGTCCACTACTGTGCCCAACTAATTTTTTATTTTATTGTAGAGACAAGGTCTCACCAAGATGCCTGGGGTGGTCTCGAACCCATGGGCTCAGGTAATCCACTCACCTTGGCCTCCCAAAGTGCTGAGATTACAGGTTGAGCCACCAAGGGATCCTGTCAGACTCATCTTGTATCCCTCTTCATCAGGCTGCTCATTAAAATCCTTTAGAGCATTCCTTATGATAAACTGGTCATAAGAATTAAAAAACGAAAAGACTACTTCAAGCTGCAGCTCATGTGGTAAGAACAGTCATTGCCTCATGAACTTTTGTTCCTGTGAGATATATTTATGTATGTGTGCGTATATATATATAAAAAATAGAACATAGCATATGCATATGTATATATTATATCCAGATATGCACGCATATGCACACAATATGCAATGTACTTTGCACTGTCCTGTTGGATGTTATCTAAAACATTTTAGAATTTACCATGCCAGATGACTGCCTCTGAATCTTTTCAGCTCAAATATCCTGTGAATTCTGCCTTTTCATGTTACCTAATCCAGGTACTCTGTATTAAAATCATCCCAGATTTAAAATCAAGAAGAGGTCTTGCTAAATTCTGGTTTTCAGGATGCGCTTTGGTGATTTGTCATTTTTTTCCCCTGCCACTCACACATTACAACTATAGAGTACTCCCTCATCTCTGGCCTTTAGCTCCCCATAGGTGAAATGTAGGTGTCGACCCTCAGAGACCTCCATAGAACAACTGCTCACGCAAAGCTGGATGATGACACGTAGCTCATAGAGTGATCGGGAGGCCCACAGAAGGTCACACTTAGAATGGTGCCTCCTGATACACAGTAGGCGCCATATCATTTCGTTTCTAAGATAAGATTATGATCACTTTCCACATCTGGTACTTCATGACACTTTTGAACCCAGCACTCAGGATATATATGTAATGTGCCCCTTTGTCATGGGAACTAAAGGCTACTTTCAAGAGCCCCCAGGCCCTGGCCACCACAGGGGCTGGGACTGGAAACTGTCCTCCCCTTTGTTCCTGCTCCCTCCTAGCCCTTGGAAGACTCAGCTTGTTCCCTCAGTAAATGAGAAAAGAACTCTGTGTTTGTTGCCCAGCCTCCCGGGAGACGGGCAGTGGCATAGCAAAGGGATTACTTTGGGTAAATATTTCTCTAAACCTCATTCTTGCCATCACCAGTGTGCTGAGTGAGGGGGCCAGCCCCCCAGCAGTCCATTCTAATCCAAAAGAGCCTGGGATGGTGTGGACGACATCGTCTCCCTGAATACAGAGCCAAAGACCCTGCTAAGGATGAGACCCAGAATTAGGCACTGATAGCAGCAGTTGGGAGGCACAATAGGAGAAGAATACATGAACTGGGCACTCAAGGCACTAGCGATTTCCTTTTCCAGGGCAGAGTTATTGCATCAAGCAGGGTATCGTCTTCATAGTACTTAGTACTTGGATCAGCCAGCCACCACACTGCAATTTCACCTGAAGCCATAATGGGCATCCAGGTCTACCTCCAACACAGCAATGCACCTTTCTGGACAGATGGAAGCCTACTAACAAGCATAACTTTTCCAGGACCCAGGAGCTAAAGATAATGTGCCCCAAAGGCACTTTCACCTCAATGGAAGGCAAATGGGGGTTAGTCAACCCAACTGACAGCTGAAAAAACTGCGGCTTAGCTCGTGGGTCTAAAACACTGGTTCTCAAACTTGGCTGCACATTAGAATCAACCAGAAAACTTTTTTTTTAAGGCAAGGTTTCATTTACTTGTCCAAGTGGCTGGAGTGCAGTAGCATAATCGTAGCTCACTACAGCCTCTACCTACTGGGTCAGGCAATGCTTCTGCCTCAGCTTCCTGAGTAGCTGGGACTACAGGCATACACCACCATGCCCAGCTAATTTTTAATTTTTTTTTGTAGCAATGAGGTCTTGCTATATTGCTCAGGTTGGTCTCAAACTCCTGACCTCAAGTGATCCTCCTGTCTCAGCCTCCCAAAGTGCTGAAACTATAGGTGTGAGCCACCATGCCTGGCCACTGAGGAACTTTTGAAGTTCCTGGTGTCCCTGACACACCCAGATGCTCTTCAAACTTGATTCAGCATTTGCTCTATCTCCCCCCACAAGATTCCAATGTGCAGGGAGACTGAGAACCTTTAATCTGACTCTAAGTTATCAATCTAGCTAGTGCCTTAGAGCCCCGTGAAGGACCAATTAAAATACAGCCCTGAACTCCACCTCCAGTGGCTTCAGGTCAAGGCCTGAGAATTTTCATTTCCAACAAGCTTCTAGGTGAGGACGGCGCTGCTGGCCCAGGCAGAGAACCAGAACTTTGAGAACTAGTGCTTGAGGTCCATGCACTAACCTCAGTCTTCTCAGCTGTGAACAGGGAAGAATGGTTCCTGACTTGAGAAGCTCTGGTCTAGAACACTCCTCAGTCTTCTGTGTGCACATCTGGGGATCTTGTTAACTTTCAGATCTGGGATCAGTAGGTCTGAGGTGGAATCTACATCTGGTCCTCTAACCACATCCTGAGTAGCGAGGCCCTGGACTAGCATGCCTACTGCCACGTCCATGTCCTTCCCACTTAAGCAGGCCTAAGGTCAGACAACTTGCCCTTCCCTAACAGAGATCTGCCTCCTCAAAACCTTCACTCTGATAGCCTTGCTCTGAGCTACAGGAAAAATATGCATTCCTCTCCCACGAAAGCTCCGTCCCCACCTCCATCTCTCCTCTTTCTCCATATGGAACAAACAATCCCTTATCCCTTAAACTCTCCTTCCTGTGTCAAACTCTCCACTGGAGATGTGCTTCTTAAGTGTCACCCCTTGCTGCCTATGGCCCTCGGTGCTTGGAACCCAGCTGGGATACAATGATAGAAACACAGGAAGCAAACAGCATTTTAAGAGCAGGTGCCATGAGGTCCCAAGAGGAGTGACACTAACAGCTGGAACAAGAGGACTGCAAGGAAGAAGGCAGCCTCCCTTCTTTAGGCTGAGTGTCTCAGGACTGCCAGCCCACTGCCCGCTGAGCTGCTGGTCCCGTTCTCCAGCTTAGAGAACTACCGGATGTCAAGCCTGAGGATGCTAGTAACCTGCCAATGTCAAGAGGAAGAGGATAAACAATAGTGACTCACATTGTTTCATAGTCATGATGTGTCAGGCATTGTGCGAAGGGCTCTGCAGGTATTATCTCATTTAATCTTCACCACAACCCCAAGAAATGCTCATTGTTGTGGCACCAAGGAAGAATGGAGACTTAAGATGTGAGGCAGCATGCCAGACAGGAAGTAAGAGCTGACACTGAACCCGAGCTGAAGAGCCTGTGCTCTTAACTCCACATAGTAAGTACTGCCTCATCAAGGGCAGGAGGGACCAAGACTCAGCCCCTTCCAAGATCCAGGCTTCCATGCAAGATAGTGCTGCCCCAAGCCATTTCATAATAAATAACAGCAAGCAATTTTATTACACTTAACATACCAGGTTACTCTAAGTCACATGTATGTATGTGTGTATGTGCATATATACACATACATACACATAAATCATGTGTATATGAAAAACACGCTCATTCCATCCTCACAACAGCCCATTTGGTAGATCTCAAGACCTCTGTTGTGCAGATAAGAAAATTGCAGGACAGAGAGGCAGGGTAAGTTTCCCAGGGTCTCACAACTAGCTGGTGGTGAAGCCAGCATTTGAGCTCTGACCATCTGGCTTCCAGGTCATGCTAATGACCCCACCCCCACCCCCACTCCACTGTTCACACTGGCTCCCCGCCTGAACTGTGAATGAAGAGCACAGCTCAAAGCCTCTGGGTGCGCCCACACCATGCCCAGTCCAATGACCGAATCTTTTGTAGATACCTTGATAAATGCCTATTAAGGACCAAACAGGTGCCTCCTGCCTTATTTATAGTTCCTAGCATGGCCAGCTAGCTATAATTAGCCAAGCTCTCTCAGGACTGGAGCTAAATTAAACCAGTGAGATTAGAGGCCAGCAGCTTCAGACAGTGCCTCCAGATGCCTCCAGCAACACAGCACTGGTGATCCTATGGCGACCCTCCTCAAGGAAACTGCTCAGCCTTACCAATGGGCCTTTCTCTTAGGTGTTGTGTGGACCCTAAGGGGTCCTATAAAGGCCTTCTCCCAATTCTGGTAGCTGATGTCCCCTGGCATCCCCCCAATTAAATAAAAGAAGATGACTGACCCCGTTCTCTGAGGGTCAGGCCAGGATTCTGGTCCTGGCTCTGTCTCTGATGAGTCCAGTGACCAAAGAACTCAACCACTCTGGGTTTCAGTTTGTCTCTTGAAATGAAGATTGGCCCATCACTACAGTCCCTCTGAGGTCAAAAATTCCAGCTGTCTCATGGATCTCCAAAAAGGGCCGCTGGTTACGTCCTTGGTTACGTCCTGTGGTCAAAATTGAACACTGGGAGGCTCTAGAAAACAGTCTAAGGGAAGCCATGCAGCCCACCCACAAGGGAGAACTCTGATTGAGAGCCTGGTGTGACCCCTCAGGTACTGGCACTGTGGGTTTGAGGAAAAGAGGAGTGACTGCCTCCCACCCTCTCTCTGGGTTGAGGAAGAAGCAGAAAGAGATCTCATCTTTCCCTCTTGTTCCAGAGCATCTGGCCACCCAGTGCTTTGCCTCACTCAGGACTCAGATGTCACCTTCTCAGAGGCTTTCCTGGATTCCTTGTCTAGACAAACTACCCACCACCACTTTCTAGCCCCTTGCCAGAGCACTTATGAGACTTGGAAACTTGTTCCCCCTGTGTTTGTTATTATGTGTATTAATTGTCTGTCTCCCTCCTCCCACCCCACAAATGTGAGTCCTACAGGGACAGAGTCCCCATCTATGGTCTTCACCTCTAGAGCACCAGGTTTGTACCAGACCCTCAGTCGACTGACACAGTTAGCCATTTAGGTCACAGGCCTCCTTCCTCTGTGCTGAGTGCCCAAGCAACAAGCTTCTAGAGTCTTGGCTTTTCCCTGTTTTTCCTATCCAAAGAGGGAGCCACTAAACCAGAGAGGGTGAAAGGGAGAGGACGGGGGTTGGGAAGGCTTCCTGGAGGAGGTGACTCCTACATGGATGAATCAGTGATGTCTAGCCAAGGAAGGGGGAAAAATGGAGAGATAAGAAGGAGCAAAGCACAGAGGCATAACAAAGAGCTGATGGCCTGGACAGATCCAGCCCCTGTGCTCAGTTCCCTTCCTCCCATGGCTCTCCCTATCCTTGAGAAGAATCCTTTCTCCTCTGACCATCTCCCTTTATAGCCACTTAGGGGATGGTGACTAGAAATGTTTGCATGGAGGTGACCTGTGCAGGACACCCCACTCAGCTCAGACCAGCTCTCTGGCTATGACTGTAGACCCACACACTCCTCGACAGAGGAAGGGAAGACTTCAAAGAGATCTGAGTTTTAGGATGGAAAGCCGGAGCAAAGGCTGATTCTATGAGCCATTGTTGGTCTCTGATCTCCTGGTGAGAAAGCCTGCCACAGAGTAAAACTCTTTTTAAAATTTCACCAAACCAGGAGGCATACCCTCAGGAAATAGCTCTGAGGTTCCACCACTCACATTTTCCAAGAAATGAGAAGATTGAAAATTTCTCCAGCAAGATCAAATGAAACGCATCAAATTAGATCCACAGGGCCAAAGAGGAATCCATTCCCAAGGACACTGACATCATCATCGACATTGAGCTCAGCTCAGGCTCAATGGAGCTGGTTGGGCTATGTTTGAATCCTGGCTATGACACTCACTCGCTGGTTGGCCCCAGCAAGTTATTTAACCTCTTTGTACCTCAGCTTCCTTCTCTGAAAAACCGAAATAATGATGCCTGCCTCATAGGGTTACATTGAGACATAAGCAAGTTCATATATGGGGAATAAGAGCTTAATAACTGCTAGCAATTAGTATTCATATCATCATCTTCAAGCATCGTGCAGGGACCTGAAGAAATGCTCACTCACCAGGAAGCAGTTCCTGACTCCTTCTTGACTCCTTCTTGACTAACTGCAATGAAGTGCCTACTCCGACCGAGGACACTCACGAGGGCAGCTCACAGAGCCACGTCCCTCAGGGACCTTCTTGACTTGCGTGGTAGAGGCCTTGGCAGTTATCCAGGTGTTTGGTTTTATATTAGCTTCCAGATGAGAATTTTTAATAGACACATGACTGCTAAGCTATGGCACAGCTGCAAAGCATGGGGCAAGCCACCAGCCAGAAAAGGCCCCACTTCCTCTGTGATTTGTCTGCACCTATGATGGGCCACCAGCCTCATCTGCCATTGGCAGGGAAAAGTTGACTGGGGAGATGAGATTATTCTAGCATCTCCCTCCCCTTCTGCTTCAGCCCACAGCACCATAGACCTCCAACCTTCTTCCTTTGGTTACAAACATCACTCAGGGTCTGGTACTGTCATGGCTAATGGCACCTCTGTGCCAAGCTCATGAGCAGGGCTGCTCTTGCTGGCCTCTGACCACTCATGGCCTGGCCCTTATGGCTCTGTCTGCTCTTCCTTGGCCCTATCCCTTGCTTCCACTCCCAGGACTCCTGGCTGGGCTTTTTTCTGGTCAGCCCCATCCTGGTCTGACCATAGCTGGTCCACTATGAGCAGTTGAAGGTCAATGCTCCACTGGCCCAGTTTCACAGAAAGGTGGGTGGGGGCACACATGACTCCTAGAATCCAGGTTCAGGCAAATACAGACTTGATAGTGCCTGGGTAGGTACTTCTCACACGGAGACACAAGTTCCGGAGGTATGTGGAATCTATGAGTACTGGATCTAACACCAGGAGAGTCTCATGATCATGTGTTTGGACTTCGGATCTCATGCTCCTATAATTTTCTCAGGTCTGAAATCTGAGTTATGCAAGAGCCAACTTCTTCATGAACCCATCCTTGAGGGAAATTGGTTCATCCCAGATGAGTGACTTACGTTTCCACAAAAGCAGAGCAGGGTTGAAGTTACTCCTGGGTATCAGGGTAACCTCCTTGACCTGTGACAGAACAGATGAAGGAGAGGCAAGTTTTGATTGCTGATGGCTTTGGGGCTCCATTCTTGTCACCCAGCTTCCAGATACAGCCTCAATAAGGGTTCCACAGGAGAGGTCAACACAACCAATCCCACTCCCCAAAGGCCCTGGTATCCTGACCACACCTACCCAGGCAGGAAATACTAAGACATGCTTTCCAGGAAGAAAAGGAGGTATGACCCTATGTAGGACCAAAAGGAATTTTCCATTTCTGTACATTAAAGTCTCATTCACTTATGATACAGAATGCAAGAAGCTGAATTTATGGGGTAGGACGATTAGCCCCTGTGTCCTCTTTCCTGCTTTGTTATACCTTACCAAGGATCTGATTTTGGTGAGGCTTTGTTGATTTCTTCCATTGCTTAACTCAGTTACAAAAGCTCAGAGAGCAGGACTTGGGTACCCTGCCAGGCAGCAAGTTGTGGTCAGAGAAACAGTCAGTCCACAGTGCTGCATACTTTTATAATTGCCCAACCACCCTGGACCCAGCCTTGGTCCTCACTACCCACTAGTCTCTCCCCAGCAACAAGCACCAACAATCTAACATACAGATGAGACCTATGAGCAACCCTTATTTGTATTTACAACCACAGAATTAGGTACATTAAAGTGTCCCAGACCCGCCCGGGCAGGTGAGACCTCATCTCTACAATAAATTTTAAAAAAAAATTAGCCGGGTGTGGTAGCGTGCACCTGTAGTTCCAGCTACTTGGAAGGCTGAGGCGGAAGGATCGCCGGAGCCCAGCAAGTCGAGGCTGCAGTGGCCGGGAGCGGCCACTGCACTCCAGTCTGGGTGACAGTGAGACTCCAACTATAAAAATAAAAATAAAAATAAAATAAAGTTGTCCCATAAATGTTTCTAGTCAATGAAGTGCTCTCTGGAATCCAGCCCATGGGTCATTCATTTCCTGACCCTGTCTCTGACAGAGATACCAAAGGATGAGATGGGAGAGCACCTGGCCATCTGATATCATCACTGTGGAGGCTGAGGTCTGACCCAACCCTTCAGGCCCTGAGAAGTCTCGTAGAGAGCCCAGTCCTCTGCAATACTGAAGGCATCCACAACATCCTCTAGCATCACCTCCAGCTCCCAACAGACATGCAGCCCACACTCCTCCCCAAGGGACACCAGGGACCTTCACTCCCTGTGCAGTCCTCTCATCCACTCTGGCCCTCTGATCACATTCTTCTCTTACCCTGGAGTCCCCTCCCTAACCTTCTCCAAACTGTCCCTCAAAGCACAGAAGGTGCAACTGCTCTCCCCTGACAAATCTCCATAGCATATCTTTTGTACTCAACACACACTTACTGAATTCTGACCACATGCAGGGCAGTCTTCTGGACAGCAGGAG
Source organism: Carlito syrichta (assembly GCF_000164805.1). NCBI lineage: Eukaryota > Metazoa > Chordata > Mammalia > Primates > Tarsiidae > Carlito > Carlito syrichta. The sequence goes on along the minus strand of NW_007247769.1, from coordinate 1,446,109 downwards.
TATCAAGAGGAGTAAAACGCATCCCTACTGTCAAGCCACTCACACTCTGTTGGAGGAAGTGAGCAGAGAAACCAACCCCTGCAACTCAAGGTAAGAGTGGGCAGTGATCATGCCACAGCCTGGGGCACACTGGAGAGGTTGGAGTGAGTCTCAGCTTCACAATGCATTAGCTGAGTGACCTGAAGTAAGTTGCATAACTTCAAGTGTCTCAGTTTCCTGTTCTATCACAGGAACAAGTATGGTATTGACTTCAGCAGGTTGTCACAGTTACATGAATTAATATAATCAAGGACAATATTTATTGTACTCTTTTGAATTGCCATAAGAAGTAGAGTGAGGATATGCACAAGGTCTATTACTTGCTTTTGTAACAGGCTCTTATCTGATTCCTTTCACTAGATTAACACACCATGCACACAGTAGGTCCCCAAGAAATATCTGTTAACCTGCCTTGAACACACTCTGCACGTTTCTCAGTTTTTTCTGTTCTCTTTACCTTTTCCATCAATGTTTGTTTAAAAATTATGTATTCCTGGCCAGGAGTGGTGCCTCATGCTATAATCCCAGTACTTTGGCACTTTGGGAGATCAAAGCCAGAGAATTGCTTGAGGCCAGAAGTTAAAGAATAGGTCCTCACCACCTTTAGCTATACCCATCTGCAAAGGTGTACTATAGGCCCCCCATCAGACCACAAGCTCCTTGAGGACAAAGATTGAGTCTCACTTATGCTTTGTTCTTCATGCCAAGCCTCTAGTGATAGAGCAATTAATAGACAGTGCTGCTTCAGTGGAGGAATACTCCAAAACTCCTTTCTGAAACCTCTTTCTCATAAGTACACGAGCCATAATGGCCTTCTGGAACCTCGCTTTTATCAAAAATAGAAACCAATCTGACCATGCATACTTTATATCACAATGAAATAGAATGTCCAAATCAAACAGCATATTTATTGACACACATTTTCTATCCCCTGTACATTATAAAGGGTCCCAGTCGTTATCCAGCATTTTTCTGAAATCGGTAGGTAACACTCTCAGCACTTCTGAATCTGATGGGACACCAGTCAGTTTCATAGTCATCATCATTGGATGACTATGTGCCAGATTCTGTCTTCAGTTATATCCCTCAGTATAAGGATCACATGGTTACTCTCCCAAGCTATTCCCATCCATGCTCTTGGTTCCGGAGATGATGAGGGAAAAAAATGGTTCCTGCATTTAGATGCAGACTGTTGCATCTTGTGCTCCATATAAAGTATGTCATAGATCCTGCACGGGTCATCCTCTGCTGTCCACATTTGTAGGAGCATAGAAAAGTCCAGCTTCAGGTAGAAGTAGTTTCTGTTCCATTTCACAAACAAAATAGAGATACAGTAATAAATTAAATGACTTGAGCCCTCATTAGTAGATAGTAAATGTCACTGTTTATTAAAAAGCTAATAATCCATTCAATTTTTAAATTAAGCAATAAGCCTCTGATATAATAAATTAGAATAATTAAGCCTAATATTCATAGAACAAAATCATGAAGGAAAAGGGGAGTAAGTTCTAGAACCTAAATATTTTTCCCCATGTAAAATATGCTGATAATGAGTCAATAGGTGAAAGAAATTTTTATCTGTATACCATCAGGGTGCTTATTTGTCAAAGTGAGAATACACACATATGCTTAGATGGTTGTAAATTGCTAAAGAAGTACAAAGAGTTCTCCTAAACCACTCCTCACTACTGACTCGTAGCTCTGTTTTTATTGCATCTGTTTTTATTGCTGACTCCACTCTCTTTCCATTACAACCTAAGAATGTCCTACTCCAGTTAGAGAGAGCTCGAAGACTCAGGTTCACCACCAGGATAGTTGGTCTTTATGTGTTCTCTTCTCCCTGTTAGATAAAAGAACGGCATCTTTGTGTTTGAAACAACTTTACACAATGGTTCTAAACAAAGCACAGTATGAACTTATTTTTCCTGAAATATAATCTTCCCGCCACACGAGGCCTGAGCCCCATCTCTGCTTGGAGACTCCACACCAAGATTGTGCCATCACACTTTGAAGAAAGCAAGAAACCTTTTCTGAGACCGCAGAGTACAGGCTTGTGTATACAGGCAGTGTAACCTGCCAGGCGGAGATGAAACATTTGCTCTTCTCTCCAAGCATTTTAAATGGGAAAGCAAAACTCATTATACAAGCTAAACCCTCTTCTACATTCTTAAGTGTCCAAACACACTTTTTCCAAGCAGCATGCACTTCTATGGCTTTGCATTATTGGGATAAGCCAAAGGGGGAGGGAAAGAGGAGCTTTCTCTTATAAGCACTGAGAGATCAAAGTAAAAGAACAAAGCTAGAGAGCGCAAGGGATTCTGCTAGGGTGAGCGTTTCTCAGCAGGGCGGACTTTCTGCATCTGGGCTGCAGGCTCCTGAGTGTCCAGAACTCTGAGGACATCTTTAGCATCAGTAGAAGGCACACATTGGGCCTGCTCACAGAAATAGACCCCCGCTCTGTGGAGACTGCTTTGCTTTCTCAGGCACTTTCAGATCTTGTATCAATCAACAAGCAAACACTTATGAGCAGCGCTTACCAGATGCGGGGCTCAAGGTGGAGACAATCTCACTGACAGATTATCTCCTAGCCCTTGTCGTCAGATGTATGTGCCACTCCGAAAAGAAAAGAAGGCCTAGATCTGCCCTCAAGATGTTTACAGTTTGGGGGGCACAAGAATGAGTGTCCCCATTCTTGGGGACACAAGAATGAGTCCTATAGAAAGATAAATGATACTACAAAGCACTCTATTTTTAAAGCAATGTTCCTCCAACTTTGATCAGAATCATAACCACATTATAGGAGCTTGTTAAAAAGCAAGGGGGCCTAGATCTCACCATTGGCGATTTTAACTCCATAAGTCCAAAGTCTGCATCCCTGTATTTTTAACAAGCAGTCACAAGGATTAAAAATTTGAGACATAAGACAGTACCCTAAGTGGCAAATGAGACAGTCACTTATGCTGGCCAAGGTTAAAGGACACCAGCAAGGTCAAGACATAAAAGAGACCTGAAAGGGCAGACATGAAGCAGAGAGCAAAGAAGCAGATGGGGATTAGGTAGAGAGGTGATAGGGAGAAGGGCTAGGGTCCCAGCCCAAAGTACAATACATATGTAAAGACAGCATGCAGAAAATTCCAGATGCAGCAGAAGGTCACACTGGCTGAGTGAGAGCTCAAGACAGACAGGTAGGTCTGGAGTCTGGAGACACTGACCTGGAGTCTGGGCCCCTATGTTTATCAAATCAAAGCAAGAAGGATCGTGAATGACAGGTAAAGTGTGTCCTTTAGCCTGGAGGCAAAGGAAAGCCTTGGAAATGACAGGGGAGCAGAGTTTCAACAGGGCAGTCCAGGGCGAGGGCTGGGTTAGAATCATCGGGAAGACTGGAAGCAAGCCCCGAGATTCTAGTAAGTTATTTTAATATTCTGTTGTACCCTCACCACAGAGCAATGAACTCAGCAACATACACAATATTATCTTCTTTCTATAGACAGAAACTAGAACATAAAGCATCCAAACAGCAGGATGAAAGCTGGGGAAGCCAGAATAGCCAGGTGGCTGCACATATCTCCAACAAATCAATCCACTGTATTTCAAGCCTATTCAACATATATTTATTGAGCGTCTACTATGAGCAAGGAACATGAAGATGCAAGATAAACAGAGCACCATTCCTGCCCTCTAGGAGCTCACCTCTAGTGCAGGGGCTGGCAAACTTCTTTAAAAGGCCAGGTAGTCAATATTTCAGGCTGTGCAGGCTCATCAGTCTCTGTAGCAACTACTCACCTCTGCCACTGTAGCACACAAACGGCAATGGACAATATATAAACAAATGGGCACAGCTGTGTTCCAATAAAATTTTATGTACAACAACAGGCCAGATTTCACCTGCAGGCTGTAATTTGCTGATCCCTGATCTAGTGAGTAAAACAAACCCATGCATGACAACTTATAAAACAAGAGAGGTATGTTATAAATAAAATGATGATGGAGCCCAGAGGAAAGACAGAGTAATTTTTGTTTGGCCAGGGATGATTGGAAAAGTGGCACTAGATCAGAACAAGTCACTATGCTTTCCTAGGTCTCGGTTAAATGATGGGGATGAATCAGAACCATGTGCATGGGCCAACGTTCTATAACTTAGAGGATGTGCTGCCTTCCTGCCCAGAACCTTCCAACTACATAAAAAAAATGTCCTCTTCCAAGCTTTCTGATGCTTCCCTTTGCCTCTGACACTTTAAGGAATAAATATCACTTTAAGGAATAAAAATCCCTAATTATTCTGGAGGATTCAATGCACACACACATATGTACACATTCCTACCATCACCGTGCGCTAAGTCTAAACACAGTTTAGTTATTTAACTTCCCAAAGGCTCTTTCCCTCCTTCACAGAATCTCTCTCTCCTGAGCAAGGTCCATCTGCTTCTGTACCAGACACTCTAGTGAGATGCAAATATTCTCCTTGACCAAGTGCTGGCCTCAAGAAGAACCTGGAGCCAGGAAGAAAGCAAAGGTGGCCACACACCTCATCTGCCCCCGCAGTGCTGGTGCCAGACGAGAAAACAGAAATAGAGCCACGAAGCCCAACAGCAACACCTCAGACGATGCCAGCAGGCAACGAGCAAGGCCCAGGCAAATAAACACATTAGGCAGGCTGTGCGCTAGAGGACATGGCCAGGCCTCAGAGTGACTTCATCAGAGCCAGCCAAGGTCAACTCCAGTCAAAGACTTAGTCAGCCTCCCCTTCTGGGGGCTCAGAATCTCCTGGCCAAGATCACTCATGGTACCAGGAAAGTTGAACAAGGCCACAAGTAAGGCCAGATGCCAACAGGGCAAAGGCAGGCAAAAGGCATCACAGATTGTGCATGATGGCAGTAAGTCAGTTGATCATAGATTTGAGCCCCAGACCTACCTGTGTAAATCCTACCTCATTCAAGCCTGACCTCCTCCTCCATGAAACCCTCCTGGCTCTTGCTGATTAGCAATGACTTAGTCTTCTCTGAACACCCAGAGCAATGTTTCTCAAAGTGGTATTATTGGGCCATCAGTAGCAGCATCACCATCACCTGGGAAGTTGTTGGAAATGTTGGAATTTCCCAGCCCCCACCCCAGAATTAGGAACTCCGAAGATGGGACAGTGTTTTAACAATGTCCTCCAAGTAATTCTGAAGTAGGCTGAGGTTTGGGAACCACTGCAGTAGAATCCAGATTCTAGGCCACTAACTAGACACTGGTGTTTCTCACACATTTCCCTGTGCCTTTGGTTCCCTGGGAAAACTGAATGCATTTAAGAGCCTAGATCTCAAGTGCCTGTCAAACACCCATCTTGCCCAGCCCAGGGGAAAACACATGCCCAGCTAACACCCGTAGAATGTAATTAGCTTGAGCCCAGATACCACCAGCAGGTCATAAAATCACAGAACCTGCTGTTGAAAGAGGCTTTAGCACCCATCTAGCCCAGCCAGCCATCAGGGTTCTGCCGGTAACCAGCTGCTCTGTGTTTCTGTCACGTCAGGTCAGACGTTCCACTAACACAGGGGAACACAGAGCCTCATCCATTCCCTCGGCAAATATTGACTGAATGTGGGTGCCAGGCACATACAGATGTCCCTGTAAACCAGACAAACGAGGATCCCTGCTTGAAGGAAGCTGGCATTCCAATTAAAGGAAAGACCCATTAAGCAGTAAAATTAAAAGAAAGAAAAAAATCCATACCTATTAACCATAAAAAATATACATCAGACACGCCCAAATTGAGGGACCTTCTATGAAAAGAACGAAACAGCATGTCAAACCATGAAAGAAAAGGAAAGGCAAGTCTCAGGTTGAAGCACACTACAGAGGCGTGGCACAGGGATGCGAGGTGGGATCCCAGACAGATCCTGGAAGAGAAAACTGCTCCTAGTGGGAAGACTGGAGGTAACTGAAGAAGGTCTGCAGTTTAATGAGCAGTTTCATACCAGTGTGAAGCCTGGTGTATTCTCTGGCTATGCAAGATATATGCATCATGGGAAGCTAACTGGTAGACAGTAATCTCTGAACTCTCCTGCAACTTCTCTGTATAATGCTTTTGATGGCAAATCCAGTCGAGAAAGTTGAGTCAAAGTGAGGGGGGATGCAAGTTACATGTTCAAACAGAGGGGTGCCTCATCTAGAAGATGGCATGAGGACAAGGCAAGAAAGGGGTCAACCAGGGGCTTTGTGAATGAAGGCATGGCCAAACTCAGCCTTTCTAGGATTTCTACTCATGGTTCTTCTCTCCAGACTAAGCATGACCGCCCTTTGAATACTTACGGCTATGCTGAAAACCCTCAGTCTTCTCTTTGGAAGGGGCCTCACAGTCCTGCAGCTATGCCCCCTGAAAGTGCCCTGGTGGCCTGAGCCTCCTGGAGGGGACAGTCAAAGAGGGTGCGCAATACAGTGGGATCTGACAAGGACTGAGGTTGGGAAAAGAGGAACCTCCACCTTCTTTGTTCTGGAATTGCTCCAGTCTCCTTTTCTCGCTGGCAAACCACTTCAGTTCCTACTTCCTTCTCTCTCAGACCCTCTGCCAACCTCCTCAGCATCCAAGCTTCTCCTCTGAGCACTGTCCAAATGTGCCCTGAACCTCGAGCAGCGGAGCTTGGAGTAGGGTCAGCGTGAGCAAGCAGACATGACTCAGGTTCGACTCCACCTAATGACTAAGGATCAACGTCCCACTCCAAGTTCCCCATGCCCAGTCCTTCAGAAGAGACAGGGCACCATAATCCAAAAGCAGAACAGCCCACTCCCCAGAACTGACAGTCTACAGTCCTGAGTTCTAGGTTCCTCGAACAAGCCTCTCCCCTCCAGGTCCCAGGTCACTGGCTATAAAGTGACATGATTGGGTTAGTTAGTCCCCGAGATGCTTTCCCATTCTAACACTGATGACCAGTAATGTATCAAATGAAATCGTGCAAGGTAATTGCAGCTTTGAAGTACAACATGGTGGGTAGTAATGGTAGCAGCGATGAGAACTAGGGTATCCTATCTCAAGTGAATCACCAGAATTGCACGTGGTAATTGTTACTATTAATACAATAATGCTTTAAATTGCAGAGTGCTTTTCCACTTACAAAGCACTTTTATACACATTATCTTGTGTGATCCTCATAAGAACCCAGGGAGAGTGGTAGGAAAAATGTTATTTATTTATTTATTATTGCACAGAGAAGAAACCTGAGTGCAGTGGCCATTCAGCTTGGAGTGCCAGCGCTAAGCCCTGAGCACAGGCCTTTGGGTGTCTCCTCTTGTTTCTGCTGTTTGATATTGTTTGCTACCACGACAACCACGCAACCTGCTATGATTCTGTCTCTGTAGATTTTGATTTAGTTCAAGGCTTCTGCACTATAAAGAAATCCAGGTGTCCCACTGGTGGGGGAAGCATCCAAAGTGCGCCCAGAACTGCCTTGGCCGGGTCCCTCCTATGGCTCCTGGGAGCACAGTCCTCACCAACAGCATCCCCCATTTGTCTCCCTGTGGCTCGAAATAGAACAGCTGAGATATCACAGCTGATCTCACCGCAGCATCAGATGTTTTTAAATAATAAAATAAAGGGAAAGGGGACAGGGAAGGAAAAAAATTCCAAATTCAATGCTAGTATCCCATGCAAATGATAAGAAAGGACAATGATCGGAGTCAAGGTAAGGAGACAGCTTCCCTGGAGGTGCCAGGTGTATAGCAGTTCTGTCTACATGAGACACACTGACTGAGCCTTCCTACCTGTAGCAACGCCATCACCCCTCACCATTTGGCTGCTGTTTACAAAAGGCAAGAGACAATGTCCACTCTCACCACACTCCAGGATTGAGGATGTTCTCCAGCCAGCCTCCTATTTCCCCTCGCTAAGCAGTCACATTATCCCATGCCCACCACATGCAGAGGTTGGCCCAGGCCCCCTCAGAGTGAGTGACCCTGAGAGCTATGTTCTCAATCCTACTCTCCACACACTTGGTATCCCTCCTTGAGTGCCCAGCCTTACGTGGGATACTTATCTCCCTAGACATCAGTCTCCACAGCATTCTCTAGACTGGAGGTTAAAAGCAGTCATCTTACTTCCTCATAGAGTTGTCAGCTCTCTGAGAACAGAGTGAGATCACACTGGAGAAGACACTTTGAAAACGTACAAGTCCCACATGGCATTAAGTGACCATGGCACAGCAAGTGCCTGACATCAGGGCTGAGGATAATGATACACTCTGGCCTCTGTTCTCAGCCTCCCTATGGTAAGATGGATCCTAAGACTGGGTTCTGGCCAGTGGGGTGTGGGTAGAGCGTCTAGCCCATAAAACCCTCCCACACACGATCCTCTTCTCTCTTTTCCCCTCTGCCAGTTGAGGACCTGAGGGAGGTTCTGGGGACCTAGAAAGGGCAGAGTCACAAATGTCCCTTTTTATCATGTTAAGGAGCTGAAGTTGGGTGTTGTTTGCTACAGCAGTTAGGCCACTAGCCTAGCATAATGACCCAGTGGAGAAGTGGCTTAAAAAATCCCCATAGTGGGGCTTTAAATTTAATCAAATGGAGAAAGGGGTTTTAGTAGCAGCAAACAGCCATGTTTCCTCTTATTTCATCAAGCCAATAATGGGATAAAAATGAGGCCATATAAAAGATGTACCCAGGAGGATGCTGTCTGCATTGAACCTGTCTTGGGGAACAGTCAGTACAGCACACTTGTTAAAAATGCACCACAAATCTAATTTGTTGTTGAGGCACACTTCCTATTCTCAAATGCCTTGATTTTCACTCCTGACAATAAAGACATGTGGCTCAACCTTTAACTGGTCAGACAGGTCAGGTCATCTGATCACAGTATCAAATGACCTCCTCATGTGGACAGGCCATACTGGAAGGGGCCAGATAAGAGACTGATAAGCCACCAGAAAAAAGAGTGGGAGGGGCAAAGGGTTTGAAAGACAGTTCACAAACATAAAACAGAAATAGCTCTTGAACATATGATGTTCATCTTTACTCATACAAAATAAGTACAAAATGAAATGACAATGAAATGCAACATCTCACCCATTTGGTTGACAAAAAGCAACTCCCTGGGCTACTCTTCTTCACCTCCATCCCTAACTCTCACTTGTCCCTAAAATGTTGCACCTTGCCCTGTATGAAGGTCACATCAAGTCAAAAGAAAGTTCACTGCTAACCATCTCCATGTCATGAAAAGTCACGCTAAGCTTGCATTGTTGGAAGCAGACCTTGTACTGCAGAAGGTATGGGGTAAAGGTGCTTGCTGGTCCTACCTGTGGACAGAAATGTTGTTCCCTCTTTGGAGGTCAACTTGGTGATATCAACATGTGAAAGGCAGTCCCTTTTGATTCAGCAATTCCACTTCTAGAAGTTTGCCCAACAGATATCTTCAGACGTGTGAAAAGACTCATGCAAGAGATTATTCATTATTTGAACTGCAACAGATGGGAAACAGCCTCAATGTCCAACAGTAAAAATCATACACATATTTGGCTACTAAACAGATGAAAAGTCTACTTCAAAGTGTACAAGATCCTGAGCCATAACGTCCCTGGGGCAAGGGGTAGGGGGTTTGACCAGCAAGTACACACCCACTGAGATTTGCCCTGCAAGTACATGCTCACAAGAAGGGATACTATGGGGAAGCATTATCCTTAAGATGCTACAGGAACACGAGTCAATGTTTGACAAGGTGTGAATCCAATTCCGTGCAGTTCCTCGGTGTTGTGCTTATTTTAAGCATATGGAAAATTAGCCTTAATGTGAATAACACAGCAACAGCTGTGCTTTTATCTTCTCAGCTATCTTGACGTCACAACCATCAAATACAAACTCCAAAAAAGAGCAAATGATATTGTTCTCAGCTGCATGTGCAAAAAGGTCACACACCTTCCAGCCAGATGAAGGATTCCAGAACTATCTCCTTTTTGTAGGTGCGATTTCCCCTTTGCAGGGTAACTATTTAGCAACTTGGGGCACAGCTAGGCAACTGAGACTTGGGAGCAGAATCCAATCAGAAAAAATCAGTGACAAGCTTTCTTGAGAGAAATCTAACAGGATCAAGTAAAATGACATCTAGATACACACCTTTTGACTTAGAAACCCCTCTCTCTAACACCAGAATAGAAGGCAATGAAATATACAAGGTTATGTATCACAGCACTGCTACAGTGGAGAGAGGAATAATATAATCTGAAAACAATCTGAAAGTTCATAAAAAGAGAATGATTGTATAAATGATGGTATGTCCACACCATTAATTTTTTAACTGTTTAAAAAAATGAGATCTGTATCTGTAGATATGAAGGGATATTCATGATGTATTAGATTTTAAAAGAAAGTAAGTTGCATGGGACAAGTATATAATAAGACCTCATTTTCATTAAAGAACCAAAAAGCCCTATACAAGTCCCAAAAGGTCCTAGCCAATCTACCCACCTCCAATTCCTCCCTCCATCTGCGACTTCATTTCTTCTATTTTTCCCTGCCACATACTGTTCCAGTTGACAGATCACACTACCAGGCACAATTCTGCTTCAAGGCCTTTGCACTGACCATCAGTCTCAGTGCTTCTTCCCCAGAGATCTTCATGGCTTTCTCTCACATGTCCTTTAGGTCTCTGTACAAAATTCACCTTCTTAGTGAATTCTACTCTAATCTTTCACTTAAAATTACCAGATGGGAAGGGAGGAGTTTTATCTTGCTTTATTTCCCCCCCTGGGAATTATCATCAGTTGGCATTTTAAACACTCTACTTTGAGAGATTTTAATCCTCCAGCCTGTTAACTCCAAGAGGGCAGCAGTTTTTGTCTCTCTTGTTCCTTGTGGCATCACAGCACCTAACACAGAGCAAACACTCAGCCAGTTCTCACTGAATGAATGGAACACCTGTTTGCACATCTTGACATGATCCTGGACTGACCAAGGAGCTGCAGGAGGGGAGCATGTGGCATCGGACAGCCACCAAAGAAGAAATGAAGAAGGCTCCCTTTTTTTCTATCCTATGATTCTACCAGTTGCAGGAACATATGTTATTTGTATTACTTTTGAAGAGCCATTCAATAAAAATAAAAAAGCAAAGATGTACACTGGACTAAGCGGAAGCAATATGGAGGGCGTCAAGGCACAGTTCTTGAAGAGAGAGGGACCCCACCACACCCAGCAGCTGCCCGGCCCTTTCTTTCTTCAAAGAATCCATCCCTGCCCAGGATCACACACAGCAAGTATCCTAGGAAGGTCAAGCTGCTGCTCGTAAATGAAATCGCAGTGTACAGGATAACCCAAATACAAATGTTCCCAGACTCTCCCTCCCTCCAAGCTCAGCCGCTATTGGAGACAGATTAACACAGATTTAGCAGAAGATGCTCTGTGGAGACGATAAGGTCTGAAGAAGGTGGACAGAAAGCAGCCAGAAGGAAGGAGCCCTGGTCCCTCCAGGAGGCTGGGTACCAGCTCCATCTCCTACTGAGTCCCCTTGGGCAAGGGTGCTCTAACCTCTGAGTCTAAGGTACCTCCTCTGGAAAAGTCTAAATAAAATTACCTGTCTTGTTCCCATGGGCTGGCGGTATGTGACAGTATACCCACACTGTATAATTTAGGAAGAAAATCACCATTATGGGTATCCCACTAGATCACACCAAAACCCCACCCTGCACAGAGGCTTGGTTGCCTCAACTGTGTTTTCCATTTCGTTGCTGTTGGTCTATCAGAAAGTCATCCATTTTTATATTTGAGCTTTGGCCCCCTGGCTCAACTCCGCTGTTTCTAATAATTTATAAATTCAGTGTCTAGGATTCCCTCCAGCCAGACGATCACCTCACTAGCAAATAAAGATGCTTTCATCTCCTCCTTTCCAGCTTTAGTCTGTTTTGTCTTTCTCTTGTCTTATTGCACTGGTTGCAACCTGTGATTCAAGGTTGAATAACAGAGGTGATATTGGGCATTCTGGTCTTATTATCAGCTTAAAGGGGCTGCATTTCATGTCTGTCTTTCAAGAATAGCATCTGCTAGAGATTATAGTAGCTATCTGTCATCAGGCTAAGGAAGTTCCCACCACGCCAGGTTTGCAATGTTTTATCCTGAAGTACCTTCTGGATTATATTGAATGTTTTTTAGCAATTAGATCATCACATGGTGTCTCCCCTTAATCTGTTTCCACGGAGGTCTGCAAAGTCCTAGAATGCCTCTCACCCAATGCTGGCTAGCATTCAGGCTCAGGAGGAACAAAGCCCATGACTCTGAACATAAGGACGTCACTCCCACTTCAGCTGCCTGTCTGAGCTCCATAATGGTCTCCCCCGCCCCCCCATTTAGTGCCTGCCCTCAACTCCGTAACTCCCTGGGCTACTCTCCTTCACTTCCATCCCAAACTCTCACTAGTCTCTAAAATGCTGCACCTTGCCTTCTATGAAGGTGACATCAAGTCAAGAGAAAGTTCACCGCTAACCATCTCCATGTTATAAAAAGTAACACTAAGTTTGCACTGTGGGAAGCTGGCTGATCACATCATTTTATCAGGATGGGCATCTCATGATTTTGATGTAAAGAATTCACAGCCACTTTTGAGTATTATAAGACTCATGTGAAACTATTCCAAAATGGAGCCAGACACCTCAGGGGTAGTGAGCTCCCCACTGCCAGGGGCATTTAAACAGAGATGGGGATGTTCCCCATGACATTTTGTTGCAGAGGATATTTCTACACAAGATGAAGAGTGGCCCAGGGTCTCTCATCTATTAAATGAGAGTGATGAGACTTATCAAAAGGCATTAAAGGAAGAGGAAGAGATGACAGTCTAGCAGGAAGTGAAGGAGGTAGGACTAAGCATAAGTACCTGACACACCTCTCTCACTTAGTCCTCACAACAGCCCACTCAGCTATTAGGAGACATAGTGAAGTTGCTACAAAACACAAACACACATGCACACATACCTTGTTCAAGGTCACAGAGCTAGTAGGCGACAGCGCTGAGGCACGGACCAAGGGCCTCTGCTCTAGGCCATAGGTTCACACCATTCCACCATCCTGCCTCCTGGGCTACAGGGCATGAAACTGCTTATCAAACTGTCTAACACAGTGACAGCCACATAATGGGATCTTAATGATTCTCCCCAGATTGAGATGGTCAAATGTCCCTCCCACTTGAGCAAAGACAATTTTCTCAACAGTGAAGTAAAGAAGAGACTTTATCCTGGCCCTTCACATGCAAGAAGGTCTGACTGCATGGCTTTTACACCCAGACCTTGCTGCCCTTTCAAAATATATTCAGAAACATGATCTCATTGGAGCCTCGCACCTCTGAGAGGCAGGGTCTTGACAGAGAAGGTCCTGGGGCTCACATGTCAAGGTTCTGCCCAAGGTCCCATGTTGAACCAGCATATTTACATTCAGGGACATTATCTCCATCCCAAAGCGTCATGAGTGAAAAGAAAGGACCATCTCAAAGATGTCATGAGAAGGCAGAGATACAATGATCCTATCTTCAAATCCAATTTTGTGACATTGATTAGTGTATACCTACTCAATGAATGTTTGGCAAAATGAATGAGGAAGCAGTCAGTTCACGATTCCACCGATCAAGCAAAAATAATGTCATCACCATAGACTTGGACCATAGAACACTTATGCCCTTGGAGTATGTGTTTGCTCTCGTTTCATAATCTGGGTATCAAAATATCTATTTGGCAATGTATTCCCAACAGCGCCAGGACAGAGTCATTTCTGTATCTGGTTTCAAGACATGAGCCACCAAGACTCTGGGGGCCATAGTCCAATCCCAATTGTCTATTTCTTGTGGGAGGTCATCGCTATGGTGCCCCCCCACCCCCGCCACCAGGCACCTGTAAGCACCAAGGCCACTTTATTTGCCAGTGACTCATCCGGGAACCATGTGGACCTTAAGGTGACTCTTAGTCCTCAAAGACATGACCAAGCTGGTCAAGGGGTGAAGCAAATTATCTGGACCTAGCCAAAGCAGGTAGCGCAGACTGTGCTAATGCTTAGGTCCAGGTAGTGCTGAGTTCAGCATGGGACACAGCAGGAGCCCAGTCTCCACTCCCTTGTTTACAAGAAGAGCCACCTTGCTTCTTGTCCAAACTGCATATACTAAATGGCACTGAGAATGAAGCCATTCTTTATATGTTTCCCCATCTCAGTTGATGGGCAGGGCCTTCTGAATCTATTCCTATTTGTGAAGCACATGAAACTAACCATTTCTTGACAGCAAACTTTGGGGTCACATTTCCCAGGTATCCCGTCTCTGCCCTGGCCCTGAAGCTCAGTTTAGGGGAGAGCGATGCCATTATGATGCCAGCTTTTTGGCTCCTGAGTACTCTTGCATCTTTCATAGACCAGGAAGGGGCTCACTATTGCAACATGACATGGGCCCAAAGAGGGCACCTGTTGTACAATCCCCCTTAGACAAAATGCCCAGAATCTGAACAGACAGGAATCAGTTTAGTGGCTACTAGGCTGGAAAAGGAGGGAATGGAGAGTGACTGCTCATGGGTAGGAGGCTTGTTTCTTTTTGGGTGATGAAATGTTCTGGAATAAGATAATGGCAATAGTTGCATAGCTGTAGATATCATTGAAGATCATTTTTAAAGGGTATATTTTATAGAATATGAGTGATATCTCAATAAAGCTGTAGGTTTTGTTTTTTTTTTCTAATGAGATGGTGAAGAAGAATATGACAGTAGCACATTAGGAAGTGCTTCCATGCCCCAAATCTTGCCATTTGTCACACCTGCTCTGAGTCTTCATGTCCTCAGCAGTCCTAGCAGTCCCACTGTACCCCACACGGGCATTTGTTCAGCCTTCCATCGCCCCCTCCTCTGGCCAACTACCCTCGTCCTTCCTGTGGGCTCAGAGGTTCTGAGCAACCAAGACACACATGGGAACATTCCCAGAGCAGTCCCAGGAAACACCTCTGGGAATATTCATTCAGCTTGGAGGAGTTGGCTGCTTCTCTGGCAATCAGTATTTACCAGAGCCCAGGGTGGAGAAGTATACGAAACCAGAGAGATGGCCACCTTCCTTCTCAGGGAAGTGGGGGTTGGCAGGGAGGGAAGATGCAAGCCCAGCATAGCCTGTTTTTCGCACTGTGCGGAAGGACCTGTGCAGTTTGGGGCTGCAGGCATGACAGACTTCAGAGGGAAGCAAATCAGGCATCAAAACTGCTAGAGGTTCCATTAGCAAGACAGAGCAAAAAATAGGATTCCCACATCCCCCTGGTGCCCTCAGGGCTCCTCATACCGCTAAAAATAAAGCAAGAGGCAATGGTATTTGCAATGCCAGAGTTCTCAGGATTCCCTGCAGAGCCAGGCTTGCTCAGGCCTCCTCTGGTACCCCTTGCCTCCCCATCCCCACCACCTTGGCCATGGACTTCTGCAGCACAAGGGGGGGCAGCAAGAAGCCCAGGACTCCATGCGATGTTTCCATGGGCCAGGAGGTTGGCATAGAGTTCCTTTTGAGGTCCCACTTCAAGGATGTAGTCTGGGCCTGAGATCCAAACAGGAGAACAAATGCCGTGGCCCTTCGGGAGTACAGGGTCTTAGTATTTGTGTCAGTATGGAAGGAAGAAGAGGAAAAGATTCATTCCATGTTGGACACCCCACTTCCCAGCCTCTGGGGTCCTAGCTGGCACCTGGGGAAGAAGTCAGAAGGGGAAACAGCTGCAGCAATACATCAGCCTGAGCTCACACCAACGCGCCGGCCCCAGGACACAGCAGGAGATTCCCTCTCCCATTCCTTCTGCACACCCCTACCCAGGGCTGCCCAGTACTAGCTCTTGACAGAGAACTCTGGACTCTTGGGGCAAGAGCAGCCTCAGAAAAGCAATATGGCTCTTGGTGTTTATGTCTACAGATGCTGGCGTTGGGCTGTCTGGTTCACATCCTACCTCTGCCACTGACTAGCTGTGGACAAGTTGCCTGACCTCTGTTCCCTCATGTGTAAAATGAGGATAATGTCTTTTTCTGCCTTATAGGATGAATGCAAAGTTCTCACAACAGTGCCTGACACATGGGTGTGCAATACATGCCAGGTATCCAGTATTACCTAAGTCCAGGGTAGAGAAGGGTATGAAACCAGAGAGAAGCCACCTTCCTTCTCAGAGAAGTGGAAGTTGACAGGGAGGGAAACTGCAAACCCAACATCACCAGCTCCTCACACTGTGTGTTAGGGAATTCACTAACAGCATCTCTCTAGGGATGCTACCTGCATTCGAGGTCAGCAGGCAACTCTTGACTGTTCAGAACCGCCCCAAGCAAGGCGGGATGCTGAATTTTCCTGGCTGCTGGGAAGTAAAGGCTGGGAGTTGCTCCTCTTGTCTACATGACAATCAAATTGGTTTAGTGATGAGGGCAGGTTTGAACCAAGATTTGTCTGAATCTAAACCTAGGTCTTTCACCATCACCCTACGTTAAATGCCTTCTGCAAAAACCCACAATGGGCACAAAAAGGGATAGGGAAGTAGAAACTGAAAAAGAATTGAAAAAAAAGTCTCTTTTTAAAAAAAAAATCAATGGGCATGGTATTTATTAGCTTTTTAAAGTTTCTGACCAGTTCTGTGGCTCATGCCTGTAATCCCAGTGTTTTGTGAGGCCAAGATGGGAGGATCACTTGAGGCCAGGAGTTCAAGTCAAGCCTGGGCAACATATTAAGATCCATTTCTACAAAAAAAATTTTTTTTAATTAAAAAATTAGTTATGGTTAAGGGAGGGGGAATTAGCTGGGTGTGTGGTAGCACCCCTATAATCCCTGCTACTTGAGAGGCTGAGGCAAAAGGAGGAATTTAGCCCAGAAGTTCTAGGCTGCAATGAGCTATGATCACACCACTGCACTTCAGCCTGGTGACAGGGCAAAACCTTGTCTAAAAAAAAAAAAAAAAAAGAAACTTACAAATTCTCCTCCTCAAGTCTCTTGAGACTAACATGCCAGATCACAGAAAGCAGGCTGTCATTCCCTCCTTAAAAATTCACAGAACAAAGTGGGCAACTAGAAAAACCAGCACATTCCTTGAGGCCTCGGGTCACCTCTTGGGGAGCCAACTACCTGCAAGACCTCCTCGCCTTGGCCCTCCCCACCCCTTCCCCTGGCAGGCAGCCCGGGCTGCCCACCATATGCCACTGCAGCCCATAAAAGCTCTGGGAGATCTCAGAGGCCTAAGCCCCCATCTGAGGTGTGGCTCCAAGAACACAGGGGCCCATAAAACAGCTTTAGGCTGAACACAAGGGAACAGTCATAAAACCCGCAGTCCGAATAGCACTCAGTGTCCAGGGCAAAGCAGCCAGCTGCTGGGCTCCCCAGGAACCACAGAAGGACATTCCTCCCAAGGACCCCACCCAGCTTCAGCCCCAGAGCACAGGACTGCAAGGTCCTCAGAGGCCACTTGGCAAGAAGGGCCCTTCCCTGGGTGCTTACTAGCTGCCGGGGACTGTGCCAGATGCCCTCCTTGAGCAGAGTAAAGTAGGTAACACAGAAAAGAGTTGGCACTGTGCATGCAGTGGAGGGATTCTGTGAGGCACCCTTCATCTTTCCTAAGCCTAAAAGCACCTCGGCAAGTTGAACATCTTTCCCATCTGAAAGATGAGAAAGCTGAGGTTCTGAGAAGTTACACAACTAGGAAATGGGCTTCAAACCAAGTGTGTCCATCTCCAAACACTGGACTTTGACCATCTCACTCTTTCTCAAGGGCTCCTGGAGAGGTTGGGTGACAGGCTGTCAGGGTGCTTGAAGGGACTTAGGACC
This sequence comes from Carlito syrichta, assembly GCF_000164805.1. Taxonomy (NCBI): domain Eukaryota; kingdom Metazoa; phylum Chordata; class Mammalia; order Primates; family Tarsiidae; genus Carlito; species Carlito syrichta. The sequence goes on along the minus strand of NW_007247769.1, from coordinate 1,428,328 downwards.
TCCCAGCCCTCCATGGAATGCCCTCCCTACACAGGCACCTCCCTGCACTTCCAGTGCTACAGCTGGAACAGTTCCCGAAGGTGTCCCAGAAGGAACAAGTCCGAGAAACCTCCCACACTCTCGCCATGGCTGGGGGGAGGGGGCAGGGTACCAGCTCCAAATCCCCTTTCTGGAAAGCTTTTCCATGTCCCAGGTCAGGCCCCACAGTTCCTCGGGCTGGTTGACACATGGTGATAACAACAGAAACCACGCATGTTTAGTAGATGCTTCCTAATTGCCATGTCCTTTACACACATCAGCACAAACATGCTAAGAACACTGAAATTTATGGAGGATATACCACCTTCCCAAGGTCACACAGCTCTAAACAGCAGAGCTGGGACTGAATCCACAGTCTTCACCATGCCATGCCACCCTGCCCCTCAGCACCTGAAAGCAAGTAGGTGCAGATAAGCTGCCACACCCATGACTGTGCCCACGAGCTGCCATCTTCCCAGCCATGTGGCAATGCTGGAGCTGGACCCCCTGCTCGGGCTCTGCCCTCCACCTTGGCTCGGTCCTTCAGCCTCCCTAGCCCCTCTGCCTTAACCCCACTTGTATGTAACAGATAATATTGCTGAAAGGCCAGGAAGCTCTATGTTTAGGGTCCCCCAGGCTTGGCCCCAGTCCCACTCTGACTTGTCTAGAAGGAAGGATGAGGCAGTCAGTGCTGTTCAAGTACCTCCTCCAGAAAAACACCCAGACCCAGAGCAGCAACTGCCAAGGGCCCTCAAAGAGGCACCCCTCCCTGGAGTCAAGAAAGACGCATTTGTACCAGGTAGTGCCCTTCTTCCTAACCCCTTTCTGAGGATCCCTGAGCTGAGGGGAGCTGAGCACAGATATCACTCCATCGCTGGGTCTTCTCTGGACACTTGAAGTCTTCCCTTGCTGGAACAGGAAGAGCCACCAGGGATTCATCCTTTTCAACCTTTTTCATCACCCCATGCCCTTGGGGTGAAGAGGAAGTAAGAGATATGAGTTGGAAGATGAGACCGAAGCGCTGTACTCTGAACATAAAGGGGTCACAAGTCTAGGAATACAGGTGACCACTGGAAGCAACAAGAGGCCTCAAGGAATGTGCTGGCAGGCACCTTGACAGCAACAAAGACTTCTGGGGATGCCCACTACCCCCAGATCCTTGAAACCCCTACACCCTCCACAGCCAGCCCTTGGCAATGGCCTTCTGAATTCTCCCTCTCCGTGACTCTATTTATCTTTAATAAACCACTCTGCTCTGGGGCTTTGAGTTCAGACTCACCTAACCAGACAGGTCAGAAGCCTCTGTGGTGAGATCTTTAGGCATCTCTTTGTCAAATGCAAGGATTTATCAGATAGAATGGGAAAAAGACAGAAAGAAAAAAAAACTGTGGGGTAAGGAAGGACCTGAAAGTCAGAAAAGGGTCTGAGTAGAATGCTTCTGAGACTGAAGAGGCTACCTTGTCTCACTCAGGAGAAAAGGGGAAGATTGGGACAGGTGAGGAGGATAAAGGACAGTACTGCTGGGCCCAGCCAGCACCAACTGAGGGACTGACCTTCCTCACCTCTGCTTTCAGGGCATTGCTTCCCTACTTGGCACGCTTCTCTCCATGTCCTCCACCATATCCACATCTCATCCCTAGAACCTGTGAATGTCACCTTCAATGGCACAAGGGTCTCTACAGGTGTGATTAAGTTAGGCTCTTGAGATGAGGGGATGGGAATGGATTATCCAGGTAGATCCAAAATGCAATCACAAGGGTCCTTCTAAGAGAAAGGTGGAGGGAGACTGGACACAGAAGAGGAAGTAAGAGATATGAGTTGGAAGACAAGACCGAAGCACTGTACTCTGAACATAAAGGGGTCACAAGTCTAGGAATACAGGTGACCACTGGAAGCAACAAGAGGCAGAAAAAGGATTCTCCCCTCAGAGCCTCCAGAAGGAACCAGCCCGACTGACACCTTGAGTTTAGCCCAGTAAAGCTGATTTCAGACTTTTGACCTTCAGAACTGAAGGAGAATAACTGTGTTGTCTTAAGGCCTATGTTTGTGATCATTTGTTACAGCAGTGAGAAAAAAAACGAACATGCATTCAGTCACCTAAAAAGTCACTTCTTGCTCAGCTCTGCACTAGCCGTTGAGGATTAAGTGACACACAAGAGACCCACCCCTGCCCTCCTGTAGCTTACAGTCATTCATGTTGCCTCCACCTTTTCTCCTAGGGTCTCCGTGACCTGGACTATGCTATATTTTCTGCTTTTCTAAGTTTCCCTCATCCCTCCATGAAGCGTCCAGTCTCAGAGCCTTCAAAGCACCATTTCCCTGCACATCCCTCTCACCCACTCCTGGGCCTGGCTTATGCCTACTCACCCCAAAGATCTCATTTGTGCAGGGAAGCCATCCCTGAGCACCAGCCCCAGAAAGCATAGACTCTGCCATAGTCCACAGTTTCTCATCATACCCTAGACTGACATATTCATGTGTAAGGTGGTATCATCTGCTCAGTCCAGTCTCCGACAATGGGATTACTCAGCTCTTGGAGAGTAGAGACCTTGATCACCCTGTTCACTGTCTACACTCAGCCCGCGATAGTTACTTGCACTGATCTCCCTCTGCCCAGAATTGTTTTGGTATTTTGTTCGCCACCACACACACACACACACACACACACACACACACACACACACACACACATCTATCAAAACAAGCCGTTACACAGACATTTTTCCACAGAAGATCGACAGGTAAATGGCAGACGGGTATATAAAGGTGTTCAATATCACTAATACTCAGAGCAACGCAAATCAAAACCACAATGAGATATCACTTCACACCTGCTAAGATGGCTAATATCAAAAAGACGAGAGAACTAGTGCTGGTGAGGATGTGGAGAAAAGGGAACCCTCACACACTGCTGGTGGGAATGTAAATCGAGACAGTCATTATGGAAAACAGTATGGAGTCTCCTCGAAAAGTTAAAAATAGAACTACCATATGATCCAGCAGTCCCATTTCTGGGTATATGTCCAAAGGAAATGAAATCACTCTATCGAGGAGATAGCTGCACTCCCATGCTCCTGCAGCATTACTAACAATAGCCAAGACATGGAATCAGTCTAAGTGCCCATCAATGGACAAGTGGATTTTTAAAAATGTGGTATATATACACAATGAAATATTATTCCGACTTAAAAATGAACAAAAAAAACCACCATTTACAATAACATGTATGACTCTAGAGGATACTGTGTTAAGTGAAATAAGCCAGACACAGAAAAACAAATACCACATGATCTCACTTGTGTGTGAAATCTAAAAAAGTTGAACCCATAGAAGCAGAGAGTATCATGGTAGTTACTAGAGGAGAGAGTGGGCTTGGGGGGAAGGGAAATGTTGGCCAAACAATACAAACTTCCAGTTAGATAGAAGGAATAAATTCAAGAGATCTGTTGTGCAACATGATGGCTATACCTAGTAACAATGTATTGTATTCTCGAAAATTGCTAAGAAAGTAGATTTTAGGTGTTCTCACCACAAAAAATGGTATGTGAGGTAATGCATACTATAATTAGCTCAATTTAGCCATTCCACAACGTATACATATTTCAAAACAACCTGCTATATGCAATAAATATATATAATTTTTATTTATCAATTTTTAAATGTTTAGTAAAAATTGCATTTAAAAAATGTAGGTTGTATGGTGTGTGCTAGGTCTTTCCCCTCATTGTATCTAAACTCCCTGAAGGCAAGAACCTCACACCTTCCGTGTGACAGAGTGGATGGAGCACTCGACAAACGCGAGCTGGTGTGAGTGACATCATGTTTTCATGTGGACAAGGCTATAGTCCCTGACTGACACGATATTTAAAAGAAAGAGCATGAAAGTCTTAGAATAATCAAATTTTCCTTTTAAAAAAAGAGAGGTGATTGGCACCCTCAGGGCTGTCAGGAGCATGAGGAAGTCGGGGCTCAAGTTTTAAAAACACTGAACAAGATAAAGCCACAAACAGACTCCAAAGCCTTCAGGGATGAAACTCCTCACAGTCTGTCAGCAGCGGACAAAACGTACCACAGCAGAGACTGCAGGTGAAAGGTGTCCATGTGGGAGGAACCACTTGGGAAAAAACAGAAACAAGATGGGAAGTCACCCACCATCACCAGTTCTCCCGAAGGCTACTCTGCACCAGCTGCTCCTCTGCCTGGGCTCTCTCCGAAACCTGTGTGGCTCACTCTTGCTCCTCAGGCTTGTCTTAGCTCAATGACCACCTCCTTCTAAGAAGAGCCTTCCCTGTCTGCCCATCAATGCAGTCCCTCAGACACCCATGATCCCATACCCCTGTTCAGGGTCTTCATTGTGCCACTGTAAATTATCTCATCATTTATTCATTTATGTTTCAACTATTTGCCTTCCCCATAGACTCGCCCCCAATCTATCCCTTTCCCTGGTGGTTTCTCAGGGCTTCAAACAGTGCTTGGCTTATAGGGGGTGCTGGAGAATACAGAATGGCCCCACTGCGCATATCCGCAAGGCATCAGGACCCGGGGACAAAGGCCATGTCTGCCTTCAGGGAGCCTGGTCTGCGGGCTGCCCTGAAGGGACTCATTCTCATTCTTTCTCCCCCTCTCCTCTTTCCCCTCTCTGTCTTTCTTCCTCTTTCCTCTCTCTCCCTCTCACTGTCCCCTCTCCCTGTCTCTCTCTGGCTCAGTCTCTCTCTGTCTGTCTCTCTTTCCCTCTCTATCTCCCTCCATTCCTCTCTCTAACACAGAATCTCTTTCTTCCCCAGTTGGCCAGCAGCATTGTCTGTCTTACCATAGGAAAGATGGAAACAAAGGATCCTTGAGGTCAGGCACAGTAGGTTCCAGTCAAAAACACTTATTGGCTAAGAAGCCAGACACAAAAGGCCACATTGTGTGATGCCACTTATACAAAGTGTCCGGATTAGGCATATCCACAGGGACAGTACAGAGCGGACCGGCCAGGGACTGGGAAGAGAGGGACTAGGGAGTCACTGCTCAATGGCTTCCCTTTGGGGTGATGAAAATATTCTGGAATTAGATAATAGTGATGATTGCACAACCTTGTCAATGTACTGAAAATGACTGAATTGTACACTTTAAAAGAAGGGATTTTATCTCAATTTTTAAAAGACATTGGAAAATGCCATGGAGTGGTTGGGGCAGACTCTGGAGACAGCTTTGCAGGTTCAACCCCTCCAGCCATGAGTGTATAAACTGAGCCAAATTGCTTGGTTTTTCTGTCCCTCGGTTTCCCTGTGTGTAAGTGGGGGTGATAATCATGCCAATTTCACAGGATTTTTTTAAGAATTAAATGCAGCCACCCATGTGTAGGATACCTTGGTTCACTGCTTTTCAAATTTCCCTCTTCCCTCTTCCTTGCAGACCCTGTTTTCCATTTGGGACCCCCCTTGAGGTTCTGAGGACACCGACCATAATCCCTGACCTCAGCCAGTTAAATTAGAGCGAACTTCAGATCCTGTGCTAGGAATGCTGGAGCAAAGGTGCTTTATTTCCTGCTGAGCATGAAAACAACAGCATGTGCCCTCTGGAGCGGCAGCAGCCATCTTGGAACCCAGAGGCAGCCTCCAGGAGAGGCCAACTGTAAGGAAAGTACATTGGAATGACAAAGAAACTGGGTCTTTGGAGACATCATTGAACCACTGGATCAAGCCTCACCTGAAGTCATGCACCTTTCTAATTATATAAGCCAATGAAGTACCCTTAGTTTTCAGCCAATGTAAATTATTTATAGTCAAAAGTATCATAATGAATTCAGCCTGGCGCACAGCAAGTTCTTTGTTCATGTGAGTTCCTGTGATTTTTTTCCCCAAAATTCTCTGCTACTCACCAAGGTCAGTGTTCACCCAGATGTCTAGAGATAAACACTCTTCTACTGGCTTATAACTAGATCCGATCCCAACTCTGTGATGACAAGCTACAGAGAACTTCACTGAAGACCCTAAACTCAGTACACACACAAGCATTCATGGGGTGACATACTGTGTCCTCAGACAAGACCAAGCAGGTAGTGGGGAGCGTATGGGAGAAGATCAAGGCACTGTGATTATAAAAGGAGTTTATAAACTAATCTGGAAGGCAAGATCAAGGTCCACAAAAGTGTAAAGTATCTATTTGCCTAATGATATGATTTAAGCTAACAGCATTCAAGGAAGAGAGAGATGCGAATCCTGATAACTTTCTGGTTTTCCTGGCTCCCAGTGCTCCCACACATGGGCCTACCCAAATGCAAACACACACCCTCTTGGAACGAATGGAGGCCACAGGACGTCAGAGCCACACACCAGGTCTTACTCTCCCAAACCCCAAAGAGAATATGCATATTTCATGGATATGGCCAGAGATTCAGACACTTTCCAGGTCAAGGGCACAAGGCTGGCTGAACTACTCCAAACATCCCATCGTCTTCTTTTCCTTCCATTTCTTTTCTTCCCTCCTCTCTTCCTTGTAATGCAGTAGAAATGTGATGCATGAAACAATTATTCTTCAGAACCCAGGGGCAGGTGGGTGCCTCAAATCCAGAGAAAGCAAAATGTAAATGATGCAAAAAGAGATCAAGATACATGAATATTCATCTTCCTTTCCCTTCTGATGGAAACCAGATTTGGAAGGGGGTTCATTGAGCTCCATTTCCTCTGATTTCCTCAGAGCGCTCATGAGTGGCGCCTCCTCATTCTGCCTGAACATAGAATGCCTCCCAGAACAGGCAGTTATACATGCACACACATGTGTAAAAATGCACCAACTTGTACACTCAAGATCTGTGCGTGCCTCGTGTGCACGTTAGACTTCAATGTTTAAAAAAAAGTCAAAAGACTGGTTGGCTTCCCCGCATCCTTCCAGATATGCTTCAGATGTGGAGGCACTTTCCTCTCTTTGAAGTCAAGAACCAGTCTGTACCTCCTGACCTTGTCAGCCTGTCCCAAGCACATCCCAAATTCAGCTCCTGGCCCCCAAACAAAACAACAAAAGTAAAGAATCCCCTTTAGGCCATTTACTTCCTGCAAGACAAATGTAAATATTGCAAAAAGAGATCAAGAAACATGAATATTCACCTCCCTTTCCCTTCTGATTTCTGGATTTTGTCCTCTTCCCACTCCCCCACGCACACACTCTACCCTGCCCCCACTGAATAAAGGTATACAATAGATGCTCAATAATTGTTTACTTGGAGAATGAATTAAAATGACCTAGAACTGGCACACAATAAACTGTAAGATCCTCAATGGCTGGACTTGTCTTCTACTTCTTGGGAGGTCAGTGTAACCCCCAGGTGATTACTTACTTATCCTCTGAGTCTCAGCTCCTGAACACTTGTCCGTCAGGATCACAGTGAGAATGTCACCAGCTAAGATGCCAAGTGGCCAGCTCAGAACGCAGCACACTGTAAGTCCTCTGTAAATGCCAGCTCCCCAGCCCCACCTCCCCCTCCCATCTCAACTCCTGCTGTTGTAGCCCTGGGTTTAAAATCTCCCAGGAGCCCAATCAACACTGTTTGACTAGGACCAGCCGGCTTCACCTCTGGGTGCTCTGTGCCTATCTCCGGCACACTGGGTACCTCATTAAAGAACTCAAAGCTCATATGGCCCAAAAGCAAGACTTTATCTAAAATCAGACCCAATGGGCAACAAGTGAAGCAGGAACCTATTGAGGCGTTTGGGCCAACTGGTTTTGGCTGCCAAGGGGGCCTTCCTGGTAGGCGGCAGTTCAGGCTGCAGGCTGACTCCCATGCAACACTAGCGTACACGGAGGGGTTAATTAGCAGTAAACAGATGCCGCGATTCACCTCTGTGCTGTTATTTCCCCATGTGCAGCAAAAACTATATTCGCTCTGTTCTCCAACAGGATGTTTGCGTTCGAGCTAAAAACTGCCTCTTCCATCCAATTTGCTGCAATTGGGTTCAGCATAACACGATGAGGAACTTGGCTCCTTTCACAATGGCTGGTGGCTGACCTGACAGAGTCCCCTTCATGCACATGGGGAAGGAAAGAAGGAGACAAGATGGGGAGGGGAGGAAAAGAACAGATTTGTCATTTTGTCAAACACAGGTGAGGACTGTGTGCTGGTGAGAACTGCTGTTCGATGCTCACACCCACAGAGCTCACAAAATACCCTTTCTTCTGCGGCAGTCGGGCATGAGAGGTTTCAGGAGCCCCGTGCCAAGCCACTGGCATATGGAGGAGTAACCCTGCAGGCCAACCCCCAGAACCCCCTGCCCTGCCACCTCCCAGGCCTAGGCAGGCGTCTCATCTGCTTGGAGCCTGGGACCTGGTAAACATGGCCCGAAATAAGCAAATAACCAAGAGCTCAAGAAGCTGCAGACAACAAAGAGATTCAGTGCCCAAAATATAAATGTAGTCAGTGTAGAACATTAGTCTATTCATCAGCAAGAGTTTGCTGAACAGCCATTTGTTCATTCATTCACCTAATGTCTACCAAGTGCCCACCTGGGACATGCCACACGCTCAGTGCTGGGAATACAGATAAATGGGGGAGATGTGTGTCTTGCTCCAGCCATCCATAGCCCAGTGTGCTGAATCCTGAAGGATTCAGAGTTAGGAGCTTACAATCTAGTTGGAGAGCAGAGCAAGCGGAGTCACGTGGGATTCTCCGGGTCATCTCCACCACCCATCTAATACAGAGCTTCTGTAAAGTAGACTCAAAGGTGAGCTTGAATAAGTCTACTTCTGCTCAATGTTGTTATTCCACCTAGACATGTCACAAGAATGGGGGCTGCTACCTACTGAGTATTTCTCTTGTGCTAAATAGAAATTTCTCTGTGGTCTTCATCCTACAGGTGAGAGAAACTGAGACTCGAGGCAGGTACACAGCTTGCCCAAGACCACAGAGCTCATGAGCAGGAAGACAAGAGCTAAACTCATCTCCTCATACTCCCAACCCCGTGCCCTTTTCATCTCACCTTGCAAGCAGAGGAAGGAGCACCCATGTCTGTCCCTCACCCAGTCCCAACTCAGCTGTGGGCTCCCCCAAGGAAGCACCACACAGCTGACACTCTTGAGCCCTCTTCATAACCCAGTCCGAGTGTGGAACCAGTTGTCAATGAGCAAAATATTTGCTTAACCGAATGCCTGTGACAGAATCAACTTGAGAAAAGGGGGTGCAAGGTGGGAAAGAAAGACAGCCCCGAAGTCTTTCTGGAGTGTCCACAGAAAGATGTTTTGGGCGCCTCAGACCACATAATCCCCAAGAGAGGAAAAAGTCTGCAGACAAATGCCAGACGTTATACAAACCTTGAAGCTGCCTGGCCTGTCTCAGTGTATCAGATGAGCAAGGATTCCTAAATAGGGGCACTGCCAACTCAGCAGGAGGCCGAGGTTTGAGAAGAAGGCTTCTTCATCCTCTCAACCCCAAAGGCATCTCTGTTCCATTCACCACTCACTAGGCCTCTGTGGGTATTGCACCCCCAGAATTCACAGATGGGCCCACCAAGCCCTTCCTGTTCTGTTCACCAGACTCCAGGGGCTCTCAGAGAAGCTCTCAGCCTTCTGTGCCCTCTAGCACATTCCACCCCTTCTGTCCCCTTTGCCACTGTGTCCATCTGCCTGAGGCTGTGGATGGTGGGCGGTGGAGGACAGAACGTGAAGGAGCAAAATCAAAATTCTTAAAAAAACACGAGGGGCCAGGCTCGGTGGCTCAGCCTGTAATCCTGCGCCTTTGGGAGGCTGAGGTGAGTGGATTGCCTGAGCCTGCAGGTTCGAGACCTACCTGGGCAGGCGAGACCTCATCTCTACAATAAAATCAAAAAATTAGCCGGGCGTGGTAGCGCGTGCCTGTAATTCCGGCAACTTGGAAGGCTGAGGTGGAAGGATCGCTGGAGCCCAGCAGGTCGAGGCTGCGGTGGCCGGGAGCAGCCACTGCACTCCAGTCTGGGCGACAGAGTGAGACTCCAGCTCAAAAAAATAAACAAAAACACGAGGGACTGGAGCCACAAGGAACCCTCAGAATTACTTCACCCAATTCTCATTTTACAGGTGGTCAAACTGAGGGTGACCCTGAATTAACCCTCTTAAAGTATGATCTCGGATGAATGCAGTAGCTCAAGCCTATAATCCCAGCAATTTGGGATGCTGAGGTGGGAGGACTGCTTGAGTGCAGGAGTTTGAGACCATCTTGGGCAACATACTAAGACCTTGTCTCCACAAAAAATAAAAAAATTAGCCACATGTGGTGGTTCACACCTGTAGTAGTCCCAGGTACTAGAGATGCTGAGGCAGAAGGACCACCTGAGCCCAGGAAGTCGAGACATTGGTAACCCATGTTGTATCACCCTACTCCAGCCTGGGCACCACAGCAAAACCCTGCCTCAAAAAACAAAAAATAAAAAGTGTGATCTCTCATATCCCAGAATTCTTCATTTCCTTTCCTTCCATTCTCTGCCTTCCTTGGCCTTCTTATAGTGGTATGGAGGGTGTGTGTTAGGTGACGAGAGGCAGAGGAGAGAGGGCATTTCTGAACCCAGTTTTCTCTTGACCTACACTCTGCCTTTATCTTTAGCAAACCAAGGAAAACAGTCACCGCCTCACTGTTCACCCATCTTGGTACTCACTGCCGGTCCCCCTCCCCCCCACTCTGCTCCCTTCTGCGGCCTCATCTTCCTCATTTCACCAGTATACTGGCCATGATATTGGCAAAAGAGAGGGGTCTAAGGGCCAGCCTCATCATAGCAGATCCATTTATTGAGCACTTACAAGGTGCTAAATGCTCATTTAACACTCATTAAACACAAAACTCTGCACTGCGGGTATTTTTAGTATTCACAGTTTACCAATGAAAAAGTGAGCCTGGCAAAACTAAGCAAATTGGTTGAAACCACTGAGCTAGTACAAGGGAGAGCTGGGATTCAAATCCCCCTTTGTCTAATTCCAAGCTAGGCTATGGAGCTCACAAGACTGAATTTAAGAGACCAAAACTGACATCCAAAATGAGTGCTGCCCCTGTGTGCCAGGGGGGTGGGAGATGAGGTTACATACTAATTCCAACACTGACAAACTCAAAGACTCTCTGGAACTTTTCTTTGGAAATCACCTACAGAGCTCATTTACAAGCCACTCAGAGCCTTCAGAATCAAGATTCCATCATGACACATTTTAGGAATGAGATATACCTTACCCATATTGACTTCCTCTCTTGTTCATTAGACTTGCCTGCAAACTACTCATACAATTTTAAAAATCAAGTTGACTTTCACTCCAGACAGCATTCAAAAGACAGGACCTATACTACCAAGGCTGTTCTTAGGAAGAGACTCTCATTTTTTTTTCAAGAAAGGATTAAAGCATTCACTCTTTCAGTCTTGTATTTATTCGAAAGTGTCTTATGATGCTGGACTCTGCTGTAGGTTGCTAAGGAAACAGAGATGAGCATAAGAAGGTTCTTGTCTTCAAGGAGCCCTCAAGATGGGGATAATATTGCAGGCAATCTTGGCAAGGGACCCCAGATGCCCCAAGGACTGCACTAGGCACCATGGATGCAAAGATGGAAGACAGTTAGTCCCAGGCTTTAGGGATGTGACATTCCACAGGCACGCAATCCAAACTGGGTGGAATGGAGTGAAACAAGTTAGGGAAACTAGCATGACCAACCACCTAGGAGATTACTGTCAAGGTCTACATCAGAGAAAAAAGCGACAGTCTCCCAAAGGAGGCTAAATTGAAGTAACAATAAAAACTAATACTTACTGAGCCCTGGATGTGTATCTCAGCACCTAACACGTATTATCCTCTCAACAACCCCAAGCAATGGTTACTATTACTAGTCCCACTTTCCACGTGAGTCAACTGAGGCACAGAGAGGTGAAGCAGCTTGCACATCAAAAGTCAGCAAGTAGCAGAACTATGATTTAAACATCAGTAGGCTAGCTCCAGAGGGCACACTCCTGACAGCCACACTAACTATCTGGAATGAGAGATGGTGCTCACTGGAACATGAAAGTCCTGGTCCATTGGATTTTAGACAAGCAGCCTTGTTACTCACATTATTACTTGGTTCGAGTCCCTGTCTGATCCTCAGTGAACTCTTGAACTCACTCTGCTTAAACACTATAAATAGGACCTGGGTAGAAGGGGCTACAGTGATGTGCATTTCCAGGGTGAAGCATGTCCCCACAGGAGCAAGACGAGGGATCACCAGCCTCTGCCATCCACACACCTTGTGCTCTCAATACTCTGGGCCAATATTCACTCAGGTAAGATCCAAAGCAGGAGGTGGTGGAGGGGGAGGTGGGGGAATGCAAATCATTAAGGCAAGCACAGGCAGTGGTGTCAACTCACCACCCCGACCATGGCAGAGGGTCAAGACCAATGTCATCCAGGGACAGTCTCTTTGGAGCATGGAGAGGGGAAGTGACTCTGCTCCCTGGTCCCTTTGCTCCCAAAAGTGTTTAAGCAGAGTAGCTTCCAAGCTGAATGGAGAGATAAGAAGAGGGAGAGCTGAGGGAAATCTAGAGCAGCATAGGAGGAGGCTAAGAGTTAACAGTCTTGAATCAGAGAACCTGGGGTTCTAATGCTAGCTCTGCCACTTATTAAGGAGGCCCCTTAGGCTAGTGACATGGCATAGCCATTGCAAGTCAGTTCTTGTTCATCTGTAAAATGGGGATGATGATGATGATGATATCTATGCCATTGGCTTATTGAGGTTATTGGGATCTCATAAAGAGCGTAACACCATGTCTGACTCCTAGCAGGTACCAAGTAAACATCTAGTTTTATCATTGGGTCATCATGGCAGTCAGCTATGGACCACAGAAGCCTTCAGTGTGAGTCCCAAGAGCCCCATCTGCAGTCTGAGTGTCCTCCAAATTCATTTCAAGCTCCACCTGGATATACTGCTACATTTCAGGATCCCTTGCAATTAAGGTACCATGTGACTGAGCCAATGGACTGTGTGGGCAGAAGCAATGTGAATGAATTCCAGAAATACCACAAAATTTCCCATCATGATCCTTACTTCTCATTACCTATCAGCCAGACAGATGCAGAAAATCTAGCAGAGACCTTCATGACACCCTAGAAGATTTCAAGTTCACAGATGAAAGGAGATAGGGTCCGTGAATGACTGCATGAAGCAAGGCCTCACTACTTCCCCCCCAGCCCAACACACACACACCATCAGTGGTACTTTATATGAGCAATATGTAAACTTCTGCCATACCAAGTCTCTGACATGTTGGAGATGCTTGTTATAGCAGCTGACATGTTGGAGATGCTTGTTATAGCAGCTGGCCTAGCCTTAATAACACACAGTTAATCAAGCCTCAAGGTGGACTCCCAGGCCCCTGCTGCCTCAGTGATTCCATGACCACTACATACACCAGAATCTAGATACCATAATATGGTCCAGGAGAGAAATCAGCAACTTTAACTGACTAGGTGTGTTATACATAAAGCAGAACCAGTAGAAACTCAAAAAATGCAATGGGAAGATGGCTATTCAAGAAGCACATCAGAATCCCGATCTGCCTGTGATTTACGTAAAAAAAGTGTCTGAACTTTTCTGAGCTCCAGTTTGCACATCTGTAAAATGTGGATAATAATACCTGCCCCCATGTTCTATAAACAGAGCGGAGAGTATCAGAAAAGACACTGGAATCTTCCAAACAGCCAGGGCAGAAGTATTTATACCAGGGAAACCGACAAGTACTACACATGGGGGCTTTTTTCTCTAGGGACCTACTTGTTAAACATTTACCAGCACATTGCTGGATAAATAGGAGTCATCTGTGGAAGCAGAGAGAGGACAAGGAAACAGAATAGCATTTGTGAATGCTCAGGGGTATCAAAACAAAACGTGTAATGAAATAAGAAGTGGCTGAGTGTGAAGACCTTGGGAAGAAAGGTTAGGAGAAACCTAGAGAGAGGGTAAGAGCTGGGTCTTGTGGAAGGACCACACCAAATAGGCATTATTTGCTCTAGTCATCTACTGCTATAACAAATCACTCCCAAGTATAGTTGCTTAATAAAATCATTTTATTTTGTTCATAATTTTTAAGTCAGAAATTCATGGAGAATCAGCCAGTTGGTTCACCTCTGCTCTTTGACACCTGGGATTGAAGAATCCACTTCCAAGATGATGTCTTCACACACATGTCCAGTGCCTTGGTGCTCCTTAGAGTGTGTTCTCTCTCTCTCCCTCTCTCTCTCTCACACACACACACACACACACACACACACACACACACACACACCACCCTCCCTTCCTGCCATGGTGGCTGGCTTCGGAACCAAGAGCAAGTGCTTCAATAGAACGACAGGGAAGCTGCCAGGGTTCTTCCAAAGTGACCTCAAAAGTCACACGGCATCACTCCCACTGCAATGTATGGATTACAAGCAAGTCACAGGGACAGTCCTGACTCAAAGACGTCCTAAGAGCATGAACATCAGGAGTCATGGTTCACAAGGGTCTTCTTTGAAGATTAGCTACCACGCTGTTAATGATTGACCCACACTGACTGCCTTCCAGGACAACCCACTGGGCACAGACCCAAAAAGAAAACCACCAGCCCTGTCCCCAGGACGCTGTCAGCAGAGAAGGCAGGACGCCTGCATAGAAAACAGGGGCACAGCATCAGAGAGCCAATCTCCACCCAGGATGGAAAGGATAAACAGAGTGGGGAGTATAGAGAAGAAAGAAAGAGAGAAGCAGACAGAGAGACAGAGACAGAGAGAGAGAGACAAACAGACAGAGGCAGAGACAGACATACAGAGAGCGACAGAGAGAAACAGACACACAGAGAGATAGCAACAGAGAGAGAGACAGAGAGAAAGAAAGAGAGAGAGAGACAGCGAAGAGAGGGTCAGAGGGAGGGCAAGCTGACGAGGGTAGGTGGAGAAAACTTTCTAAGAAGCTGTCATTCCCAATAATTTTTCAAGCTAAGCTTTGAAAAATGGGAGAAGTGAAAGGCTGGAAGGGAAGGTATGGACCATGTCTGAGGCCATTCCCAATCTTCTGCCTCACCTGGACCTCCGTGGACCATGCCAGGCCATCTCCATGTTTCCCAGTAGCAGGGATGTCGCTCAGGACCAGGCGCTCTGCAGCAATGGTCAGCAGCTCTAGAGCAAGAAGAGGCTCCTGACTAGGACAGGACACCTTCAGGCCAAAAGGCAAGCCTGTCTGTCATACCAGTGCTCAGGAGGGGCCGTGGACCACGGACCTGTTTTCTCTGGCTCAACCTCCTCACCCAGAGCCAGCAGCAGAAAGGCCAGTTATGCAATCACCCTCGCTGCAGCCTGCCAGCCTCAGAGGCTGGACCTGACCACCAGGAGTCTGCAGTGGCCTGCACGACACAAAGCAGGCCTGGGCTCCCACTGCCACTTTCCATGTAGGCACAGGATGCTCTGCTGACAAACACCTGGGGACAGCAGGGGCCGTGGGAGGGAGCTAAAAATAGCATGGCTGGCAACAGAGGAGGCTTTCCTAAGTCCTCGGGGTTCTGTTATTCCTCGTCCGTGGAATACACGCGGACTGGCACTTAGCACTCCCAGTTTCTCAAAGGCTCATACTCAGAACAGGCGCAGGGCTCTGGGAGGCTTCCTATACCACGTCAGGAGCTGTGTCATGGTCAGGAGTCAGGGAAACAACCCGTGTGGGGCTGGGCTTAGAGCTGGACTGCCTGGGCTACCTTCACAACCCCACGTCCCCGGTGAGCTCTCTCCAGCCACTCCCTCTCTGGACAATTCTGTTTTTTCTCTGCCTTTTCTGAACCCTAACTTCTTGATGTTTCTCTTACTCATTTTGCCATTGTAAATTGTGAGAGGGTGTTATACTAACCCAGCTAGAAACCTGGAAAAGACATGTGTGGACATGAATGTAGGATATGCCCTGCACAACTCCAGGGGGTATTGTTCATGATCAGAATGGGAATGGGACCCCTGGAATCATGCAACATGGCTACTGATGCTGCCAGAGAGGAAATGATGTCTTACAAGCCCCATTTTTCTGGGGAAAAGAAAAACAGCCACAGTAATAAAGATTTGCTAACTGACCGATTTATCTCCTTCTTCCAAATATTCCATGCACTGGACGTGGCAGGCACAAGGCCACAATGCCCGATGGTCTAGAGAGAGAATCCGTATGGAAACACAATAATGCATATCCAGGCTGTGGAGGTGCAAAAGCAGAAGGAATCGATCTGTCTGAGGCAAGGAAAGATTCACCAACATGGAATGAGTTACCACAACCTTCTGTGCGTGCAATTCCCCGTCCCACCAACATCCAGCCACACTACAGTTTTAAAGGTCTGGGAATTTGGATATATTTATTGCTCATTCATAGGATTCTCATTCTTTTACTAACACAATTCCAGGGTTTGAGACATGAACAAGCAGCGTGAGGAAACAAAGTATTATTCCACCTCAGAAGCACAGGCCCATGGCTTAATGAGAAGACTCTGTTGGTGGCTATCACACTTTTCTGGTCCTCTGTGCGCACATGGATGTGTGTATGCAAGAGACCATTCTCTCTCTCTCTCTCTCTCTCTCTCTCTCTCTCTCTCTCTCTCTCTCTCTCACACACACACACACACACACACACACACACACACACACACACACACCCCTCTCTCAAGGTTTTTTTAAAAAACTCAAACTCTGGCCGGACTCTGTAGCTCAGCCTGTAATCCCAGCACTTTGGGAGGTCAAGGCGAGTGGATTACCTGAGCCCACAGGTTTGAGACCCACCCAGGCAACTTGGTGAGACCTCGTCTCTACAACAAATCAAAAATTAGCCGGGTGTGGTAGTGCTCGCCTGTAGTTCCGGCTACTTGGAATGCTGAGGTGGAGGGATCACTGGAGCCCAGCAGGTCGAGGCTGCGGTGGCTGGGAGCGTGCCACTGCACTCCAGTCTGGGCAACAGAGTAAGACTTCAACTCAAAAAAAAAAGCTCAAACTCTGTATCCTACTTCTAATATATCTCATGTATGATATATGTGCTAATATATAAAAGAGTGTTTTCCTCCAAAACCTTAAGGAAGATAGATGAGATTCAGAAAAATGCCTCAATATTGATTCTGTGCCTCCACATACCCTGCAGTACAGGAATGTGGCACATGTACTGTAGTTCCAAAAGTACAACTAGGTATCATCTCACGTGAATCCCAAAGCAGCTCTAGAGATGTACAGTGAGCAGCCTGCACAACTGTACACAGCCCACTGCCTGTTGGGAGAAGATAGGGTGATTATCTAATTTTCCAGCAAGAAAAACTGAGACTCAGAGAGTTTAAATGGACTCAACAACCTTTAAGACTCATTTCTATCCTGGTAGTATAGAATTCTCTGAATTTGCCAAGGGACCTCACATCTCACCCAGGAATGGTGCAAGAGTCTCAATACACTAAACCTTCCTTTCAGGCCTGTCAACGTCATGAAAGTTTCCATCATACTGCGGCAGGAATGATCTGAGCAAAGCCAGCCTACTACTATGGGGGTAGAACTGAAGTGTATGGGGCTGGCGTTATGGGCATGGGATCCCCCACCTGCCTGCCTGGCTCGGTCCCTACCACTACGTTATCCTGGGCAAGTAACCCCACTGCTATGTCCCTCAGTTTCGGTTTCCTAATTTGGAAAAGTGAGGATGATAATACCACCTACTTCACTGGTAGTTGTGAGAAATGTATAATACATATAAAGAACTTAGAAACTACCAGACACAAAGCAATCACCTGAAGTATGTTATCCAAAAAAAAAATAAAAGATTTCCATGCTCTATGCTTTAGTAAAATGGGAATTATAAAAGTGACTACATTATAGAATTGTTTTGAGGATTAAATATCATAATAAACATAAGGCATTTAAAACAATTTCTTTTTTCCTAAGAAGACAGTAACTCTGGTTCACACAGAAAGACTTCTCAAAACAAAAGCACCAGTAAGTCTAGAGAGAAACACAAGATCTGGGGGGAGGGGTTTGCTGCTTTTTTCTAAAACAAGTGATAGACAGGGTATCTTAGAGACTGGAGGTTCTTGTTTTAAACTAATTCTTCCTGAGATCGGAAAGAAAAGAGGATCACAGGTGAACAGGCACTGGTGAGAGATGGAGAAGAAAGAACGGGAACATCTCAGTTGCTGGTTTCTGTTTTCACCATGAAAATCATTTTAAAGCCCTGCCTAGAATTTAAATAGCATCATCCCTGGAGATAGCTGTTTCAGTTTCATTACAATCTGTGTTCATAGAGTACAAATAGAAACCTTCGTGATTTTATTAGTTTCCATGCAACTCAGGAGAGATTTGCATGATAACATTTCAGCTCCTGACTTTAAAAAGGGGCCAATTAAAAATATAGTGCTTGCATTGCCTGTCACTGGAAAATGAAAAGGTTCCCAGGCCTTCAAGAATCTTTGTCATATCTGGTTCTTGGTCATAAATCAAGTATTCAGTACCACAGTTACAATCACTACTGTCTAAAATTGTAGATTATTTTGTAAGAAATACTTGGAGGATGTTTGCACCCCTCAATAAGGTTTAAACGACAGTCTAGAAGAAACTAAGCGTACAGCTAAGTATTTTTGTCTAGGCTGCTTCAAGTCCTACACAATCACCAATTCACTTAATAACACCCAAAAGCTACCTGGTACTCTGGATCTGTGAAGTGTTAATGTAATGTATCTGTGACAAGTTAAAATTTGATGCATGGCCCCAGTAGCATAATCAAATTGACGTTATGTAACCTAAGAGAACTATTCCAGTAAGTTCTGATGTGCTGGCTGCTTACAGTTCGAGGGCAATTTTATTTCAGAGGTTAGTGAATGTTTGGAAATCATCCCTTCAGACACTTGCTCCTTGCCACAGAAGCTGCGGTAATCTTATCCCTGCTTTCGGCAGCCAGAATACTCTGGGGAACGGGACTGAGATGAACACTCTGGCTCTGGGGTTGCCTTTTGGGGTGAGTTAAGGAAAACCATCAAAGTCAGTTGATTTGCCTGGCCTCCTCTTTAATCAGATGCTTCTTTTTATGCTCAACCTCAACAAAGCCAGCCTATCGTAGCACATGGTATACAGTCTATAATCTAAGATGCTTTCAATTTTTCCCCCACACTAAAAATTAAAATTGAAACCTCAGTGGTGATGTGGCTATGTCATTAGAAGTAATAGCGGAGTCACAGAAACCTATTTCTGAGACTTTTTTTTGTAATGACAGATTTGATGACATCTCCAATGAGACCTCTGTCCCCAGATTGTAATTCTTAAGTATGTCACTTCATCAAAGTCAATATTGGAGTTCTGGGGACATGTCAATCAAATTTCACTCTTGTGTTTCATAGTAAAAAAAGAACTTCTTCCACTGCCTTGAATAATATAATCTCTGGTTCTTTAACAGGTAAAAATGATAGTTTGGAAATCTGGTTTAAGAAGTAGCTTTATACTGAAATCAGTAAATCAGTGAACATGTTATATATGAGAAAATTGAGGTTCAAAGATAAATTGTCTAAGACATCATAGCTGCTCACAAGTCAAATGTAAAAAACAAAAAATCCGGTACTTCCTTAACTTCTCTCTAAGAGTAGACACCATTAAACTGGACATCATGGGCATAAAGCAGACTGGTCTGTTCATTCTTCTACTCTCAATGTGGACACCATCTGAAACAAACTATGCTAGCCTGGCTACTTCACGAGGGTGTGTAATCTTTGGAGGAATATTTGCTGCCCCATCAACAAAACAAAAGCACCCCAGTAAAGAAGGTGTCATGGGAGGAAATGTTCCCAAAGATAATGGTAGTCATCTCCAGGAAGGGGAAATTGGAGGGAATGTTTTTGTTCTTTTTCAAATTTTTATTTTTAATTGTGATGAAATACACAGAACCAAAAAATATATATCATTTAAACTGTTCGGTGCAGTAGAGTTAAATATATTCACTCTGCTGTACAATCAATCTTCAGAACTCTTTTACCTGCCAAACAGAAACTCTATATGATTAAACAACTCCTCATACCTCGCTCCTACCCCTGGAAACCATCATTCTGCTTTCTGCTTCTACGAGTTTGATGACTCTTGGTACCTCAGATAAGTGGAATTTGTCCTTTTATGTCTGGTTTATTCCATTAAGTTCAATGCCCTCAAGGTTCATCCATGTTGTAGCCTATGTTAGGCTCTCCTTCCTTTTTAATGCTGAATAATATTCCACTGTATATATAGACCATATTTGGCTTATCCATTCATGCACAGATGGACACTTAGGTTGCCTCCACCCTCAGCTCTTCTGAATAGTGCTGCTACGGATATGGGTATACAAATATCTCTTTGAGATCATTCTTTTAATTTTTTGGGATATATACACAGAAATGAAATTGCAAGATCATATGATAATTCAATGTTTAATTTTTTTTGAGACACTGTCATACTGTTTTCCATAGTGTCTGCACGATTTTGCATTCCACTAACACAGCACAAGTGTTCCAAATTCGCTGCATCCTCACCGGTTCTTGTGATTTTTCTGTATTTTTGACAGTAGCCATCCTAACAGGCGTGGAGTGTCATTTTGTTTAATGCTTCTGCACAAACTACATTTTCTACGATGAACATATCATGCACTTAGGATTAAGGACTAAAGTATAAAACACTGAAGTTGAAAAATAAATCTTATGGGACAACAGGGATGCGACTAAACTTAAGAAATGATTTTTTTTTTTAAGACCAAAGCAAACCATTGCATTCTCTTATGGGTTCAGCCAGAGATATCATTACTATTCTCTTCAAGAATCTGTCACCCAATCGGCTTCAGCTGCCACAACCCACTAGAGAAATGGCTGTAATTTATGACAGCTAAAATAATTCCTCTAGAGGCCTGGCATGGTGGCCCACGCCTGTAATCCAAGCACTTTGGGAGGCCAAGGCAGGAGAACTGCTTGAGCCCGGGAGTTTGAGACCAACCTGGGCAACATAGCAAGAATTTGTGTCTACAAAAAAAAATTTTTAAACAAATTAATGGGACATGGTGGTGCTCACCTGTAGTCACAGCTATAGGAGGCTGAGGTGGAAGGATCACCTAGGCCCAGGAAGCTGAGGCTGCAGTAAGACGTAATTATGCCACTGCACTCCAGCCTGGGCAACAGAGTGAAACCCCAACTCAAAATTAATTCATTCATTCATTAGTTAAGTAATTAATTTCTCTAAGTACTGGGAGGAAAGTGTTCCCAGATACACAAAGGAGAAAATATAGAAAAGCAATCACCAACTAATGCCAAAAACAAGTAAGTTTAGTTTAGCTACTACCCGCTAAAGTTGGTCATAAAAATTCCTAGAACTTGGATAAGCCCTTTCCTCTTTCAAATCTTTTCTCCAAGCCTCAGAACCTTACCTCTGAGTTCTCCTTCTAAATAACCAGTCGCCCACTCCCCCACCCCCTCGCTTCCAGAGCCACACAAAGGGGACACGGAAGGACTACAGTACTTCCCCCAACAGGAGCAGAATTCCCCCTCTCAAACAACAAGTACACCAGGAAATTCCCTGCAAAGCCTCGCAACCCTTCACGTGTTAGCCACAGGGCCACACAGGCCCCATGCTATCAGCTAATTAGACAGAACATCTCCTTTGAACAGCCAACATTTTTTGAGAGTGAAATAATTCTATCCACTGGTCTTTATATAACGCTTCACTCCTTGGAGGTGAGGTCATTTGACATGATTTATTCATTAAGAGGAAGGTGAAGAGACTAAAAACAAAAATCCATCCAATTATATATTTATCCAACCTCTAACTCTCAGGAGAGAAATTCTTATTTCCTTGGAGTGGACATCTCCTTCTTTGCTCTGCCTTCCCTCACCTCCTCTTTTTGTGCATTTTGATTTTTGGGGGGGGGCAGTCTGGTTTATTTCTGTTCTACAAAATAGGGGTGATGATGACAGAAGTAGGATCCAAGGAGAGGAGACCAATGAGCAGGTGAAAGGCATGGCCTCCAATTCTAAGGAGCAGCTATACTCAAATGATGCAAAAAGAGGTTCAAGATCACTATCCTAGCCAGGCTCGGTGGCTCAGCCTGTAATCCCGTGCTTTGGGAGGCTGAGGTGAGTGGATTGCCTGAGCCCACGGGTTCGAGACCTGCCTGGGCAACTTGGCGAGACCTCATCTCTACAATAAATCAAAAATTAGCCAGGCATGGTAGTGCATGCCTGTAGTTCCAGCTACTTGGAAGGCTGAGGCAGAAGGATCGCCGGAGTCCAGCAGGTCGAAGCTGCGGTGGCCGGGAGCGGCCACTGCACTCCAATCTGGGCCATGGAGTGAGACTCCAACTCAAAAAAAAAAATCACTATCCTCTGCTGGGCATGGTGGCTAACACCTGTAATCACGACACTTTGGGGGTCTGAGATGGGAGGATCTCTTGAGATCAGAACTTTGAGACCAGCCTGGGCAACATAGCAAGATCCCATCTCTATTTTTTTTTTAATTTTTTAATTAGGAGTGGTGACACACGCCTGTAGTCCAGCTACTCAGGAGGCTGAGATAGGAAGATCACTTAAGCCCAGGAGGCTGAGGCGGCAGTGAGTCTTGATTGCGCCACTGCACTCCACCCTGGGCAGCAAAGTGAGACAATGTCTCAAAAAATAAAAATTACAATTTTCTCTCCTTTGGGCTCAAAAGAGTCAACACCTAGAAAGCAGAACCCAACTCAGGCTTCTTAACAAAGGATCCACACCCTACATCTAGATTTTTGGCATGACCCCAAGATTACAAGCCCAGAGCTAAACTAAAAAGAAAGCTAAACCTTGGAGATACAGGGTGCATGCCATTAATAAAGAGGCAACTTTATGGTCCAGGGACAGTCATAAACCTGCATCCACAGCTTCTGACAAGACTGAACAGATCTCAGAAGGCAAGATGGGCCATTTTCGACACTCTGGGGCAAAGGACAAAGGGGAACCTCGTTGTCTCAGGAGACAGAGGAAACTGGGGAAGCCATCAAGGAAGAAAAGCATAGAAGCAACACAAGTCAATGTCATTCTTCATCTCAACAATACTGATGACATCTAAAAATCACCAAGCTCTAGAGCTTCCTGGGCTGGATTTAGAATTTGAAATCTACCACCCACCAAGATTTGTTTTTTGGGTTCTAGAAACATACCAAAAGCAAAGCAGGGCTAGTGTGAGGAGAAAGATCTTTCCAAGTTCATTGTAAGGTGGGTCCGTCCCCAGTGGAATGATGGATCATGAACACTTGATCACCTCTGGCAATGGGGCAGAGGTGGGAGTCACAGCAAAGTCTGGAGCCCCAAAGCTCTGTTCTGCCACTCTGAGTTTACAGTTCTGTGAGCTTCTGAACTTGTTAAATCAAGTCCCTATTTGTTTTCCACTAACCTGCAAACTTCAAGCCCCCCACCTGCAGAGACCACTCTGGACCGCACCCCCACACCAGCCCACGCTCAAAAATGGAGAGAGAGGACGGATAAGACATGGGACAGGAAACAAGATAAATACTCATCTCAAACTCTCAACTTAAAAATCCATGCAGCAGTATCCTTGCAGCCTGTAGATAATTTGCCTTACAATGATGTGCAAAGATGTTGACCCTTCATAGCTGAACAGCTTTGTATAGTTAGAAGGGACCCACGAAAGAACACTACAGACGATCTTGCCTTAAAAACTATTGCAAAAGACATCACAGTCCCTGACTTTAGCAGCTAACAGATGGAAAAAAGTTTAATTTCAAGTCAGACATCTAAAGTCCTGTTTTTCCTTTTTTAAAAAGTCCCCCTCCCCAAATAAAAACAAACTCTGATGATGGGGAGACTTATACAGTGTTTCCTTTCATTATTTCTTCCCCAAATGGAAGTATTCCTCCATATTGTGCTAGAAGCCAAAATGTAACAGCACAGAGGATACACAGAAGCTTTCAGGCATGAGAACCACTGAGGAAGAAGGAAGAAAAAGAAAGGATGAGGATGAAGGGTTGAAGGCAGATTTCAGTCTTTCCTGCTCATTCGCTTTGAAATGATCAGAGTCAACCGGTTCTGGTTCCCCAGGAAAACCTGGTAGGGGGGCAATGAAACAGCATAAAGAATAGAAGTAAATGAGATGTTTTAAGTAATTTTGATTTTGGCCACGTGAAGAGGCATTAGTCATACAGGTAACGAGATCTTATAAGGAGATGATTCCAAGCCTCGTCTTGACGATGTTAAGTATAACCATTCTGGGCCTAGAGTGCCAATTACATTTCCAAATTGGCAATTAGACATAATGTCCCAAGACAATCACCCACTAATGCCAAACACAAAGCAAGTTCCAGCTTTAAACAGCCATTCTTCTAAAAATGCCCTTCCCTCCCCTGCCTGACTCATCCGCCTCACAAACAACCCTGCCGTTAGGAACTAAATCCTTGTTATCCACTGGTCAAGAGAGACCGGGGTGGCATGAATAATTAAAATCCAGGAATGACTCAAACATCATTGTGTCACCAAACCAAACCCATCCCTTTTGCCCAGAGCGTCTCCATAACATCCTACAAATTATCCAAGAAAGCAGAAAATAGTATTGGCACCCACTACATTCCCACCTAGTCCCCAGCCAACCACTGTGTAGGACTCAGTTCCTTCCCTCAAGGAGTTTGCAGGCAAGTTCAGAGATCAGATGTGTCACACCCCATAAGGAGATAACTGGGCTTTTCCCTGCTCCACCTGTCAAAGTCTCAATAAGCAGGTATACAGAATTGGGTCTTAATTCTATTTCCCCTAGCACCTAGCTTGGTTTATGGCACATAGTATGCACTTAATGCACATTAAAAGCAAAAACAACAACAATGGTAATAGCCAGGCTTATCTGAAGGCCTTCGTGCAAGGGACACTATGCTAAGCCTGCCTTCATTTTGACTGCTGAAGAAACTCATGGATAAAGTTTATTCCAAGTTCCCCCCTTTGATGACAGAACAACAAAAAAGCACAACCCAAGGAAAAAATTCCTGACAGTAGGAGCTGTGAAAAATCTTGCTATGGTGAGAAAAGGAGCGACTTTCACTTTCATCTGCAGGAATTCTTGAGAAAGACAGGAGGGCCACCAAAGTGTCTCCCCCACTCACTCCAAGGTCAGGTCTTGAACCCAGCCCTTTGAAGTTGAACCTCCGTTTGGAAAGGACCACCCAGGACCCTGTGGAAAATCAGGCTGGCAGTCTCCATGCCCACTGACTTCAAACACTCCAGAGGGAGTGGCCCCAGTTGGCTTCCTGGAGCATCACCACAGTACAGCCTTGGCTACACCGCCAGCCTTTAATTTTGCAAGGAGGTGGTTTGGCTGAGTTGCCATCCTGGACTTGGTGAAACCACACCCCTTGCAGCATGACCAACTGGCGGGAGAGAGAGAGCCCACACATCAGTGGTCAACACACAGACCACACCCTGTAAACTCCAGAACGCTAGTCTGGCTGCCGCAACCCAACACCAAATCCACATCACTGGTGGGTTCCTTGGGATCAGTCGCCCAAACAATCAGCTTTAGCAATAAATGTTCAGCCTGATCTGCAGCTCCTCAGGCCCGAGCTGAGTTTTCTCAAACTGATTGGCTGGCACAATGGACCTTCTGCTTCTCATCCCTTCCCCCTCTAAGAGCTGGGAATTTTCACATTAAAAATAGGCATATCTTCAGGGATGGACTGCCTGGAGGCTGAGGAATGAACCAGACCCTTGCTACTCAAACTGTGGTCTGTACAGCATCAGCAGAGGCTGTGTCTTGCCAGAAAGCAGAATCTCAGACCCCGCCCAGAAAGCAGAATCTCAGACCCCGCCCTGGACCTTCAGAATCAGCACCTGCATTTTTAACAGCTCCCAGTGACTCCTGAGCATACTAAAGTTAGAAAAACCCAGGCCTTGAGGCACTCTCTTGTCCTTGGAGGTAGAGATCTAATATCCCAACCTAAAATTCCTTGGGTTTGTGTTCACAATGCTAAGACACCCTTGCCTCTGAAGGTGGGGCCCCCAAGTCACTTAGAGCTGGGGTTCCACCCACCCAAGAATCATTTTAAGAAGGGAAGCACTCTTGAGAGTGTCTTTGGGAGGCACTTTGGGAGGCTAAGACAGGAGTATCGCTTGAGCTCAGGATTTAGAGATCGTGTCTCTACAAAAATTGTAAAAATGAGGTGGGTGTGGTGGCCCACACCTTCAATGCCAGCTCCTTGGGAGGTTGAGGCAGGAGGATCACTTGAGCCCAGGAGTTTGGGGCTACAGTGAGCTACGATCGTACCACTGCACTCCAGCCTGGGAGACAGAGCACGACCCTGTCTCTAAAAATAAATAAATGGGAGGCATTCTTGATCTACTCCCTGCTGTGCACAAAAAGGCTCTGCAGGAGGCATGGCCTTACCTGGCCCCCCAGGCATGTCTCCAAGGGGTCTAGTGTTCTCTATAGGGTCCCAGGGCTGTGGTATCACAGCACAAGCACAGTCCTTTCACCAGAACCACAGAAGCGACCCTCCAGGGGCTCCACAGCTCTGAAGTTCCAGGAAGGTAGTGTTGGCTGCTGTGATTCACAGATTAGCACGGCCACTGTCGGTGTGAGTCCAGACACCTCTGTTACCCACTTTGGGAAGGAGGTCCTGGCACTGCAATTCAATGTCAACCTGACTGTTTCAGCACCAGGCTTCTTGTGTCCTGGTGAGGGAGAGAGAGAGAAAAAGCTCCACAGCAAGCACTTACTCCTTACTACTAGGAACATAATGAATGTCCCTACCCAGAAAAGAAGACAGCAGCAAGGCAGAAAGAAGGCTTACCTGACCTTGCTGTTGGAATTCTTTCTTCCCTGGGCTAAACAGTGAGGCAGCATGTTTGGTCAAGTTCCTTGGACAACTGAAGGCAGGGCCAGCCCAAGGATTGCAAAAAGAAGCCAGGGGTCCCCAGAGACCTCCTAGGAAATGTTATACAGTGGGGCTAGTCTCAGAAGCAGAAAATCGAGTGGGATTTCTAAGTGGGAGCTAAACAATGGGTACACATGGACATACAGAGTGGAATGACAGACACTGGAGACTGCAAAAGGTAGGAGGGGGAGGGGTTGAAGGCTGAAAAAATTACCTGTTGGGTACAACGTTCACTATTTGAGTGATGGGTATACTAAAAGCCCAGACATCACCACTATGCAATATATGTGTGTGAGAAGCCTGCACTTGTAGCCCCTAAATATATAAACATTTAAAGAGCATAGAAGAAAGTATACCTAATGATAAGTAATTTTGAATTAATAAAATAAGGTGACATTTCTATTTGAAATCTTTGGATGCTTTCTAGGTAGATGTTAAGAAAGTATGGATTTTAAGAAAGCTAAATTGTTTCATTGATACATAATTTCTTAGATACTTGTGATGTTTCAATACACGTATACATTTTGTAATGTTAAAAGTAGGGTAACTGGTATATCCCTCAACTCAAACATGTATCACTTCTTTGTGTTGGAATTATTCCCAATCTTCTACCTATTTTGAAATATACAATAAGCCGGGCTCGGTGGCTCAGCCTGTAATCCCGCCCCTTTGGGAGGCTGAGGTGAGTGGATTGCCTGAGCCCACGGGTTCGAGACCCGCCTGGGCAGCGAGATCTCACCTCTACAATAAATAAAAAAAATCAGCCGGGCGTGGTAGCGCATGCCTGTAATTCCGGCTACTCGGAAGGCTGAGGTGGAAGGATCGCCGGAGCCCAGCAGGTCGAGACTGCGGTGGCCGGGAGCGGCCACTGCACTCCAGTCTGGGCGACAGAGTGAGACTCCAACCCAAAAAAAAAAAAAGAAAAGAAATATGCAATAAATTATCGTTAACTATATTCACCCTATTGTGCTATCAAACACTAGAACTTATTCTTTCTAACTGTATTTTGGTACCCATTAACAAGAAAGCTCAATTTTAAGTTAAATAACATGGGAAGAAATAAAAATAATAATAAAGTAGGGCTAATGAGAAAACCTACCCCTTGGGGGCATACCACATTATGCCTCTCATATTTAGATGAAGAAACTGAGGCACAAAGCAGTGAAGTCCTTGCCCAAGGTCAAAGGTTGACTCCTGGGCACTGCACAATGGACTTAACACTGGGCAAGGCTGCTAAAAGGGCGCACATTCAAGGGCGGTTTAATCCCCTTCTCTACTAGCAAGACATCTTCTCACCTGTGATGTGACTTCCAAAAGGAAACTGAGTCATGCAGGCCATGACTGCCGATTTTTTCCGCAAGGTAACTTCAAAGGCAAGTGCTCAACAGAACACACTTTGGGAAACACTGACCGAAGGACTGTCAAGGAAAAGCTGGTCAGGGTAGACAGTGCCCTGGCCAGACTACTGTTACATCACTAGAGGAACAGGCCTGTGAGCTCCGGACTTTAGAAAACAGGGATGGAATCTGCCCTCTTCAAGGGAATGACGCTGGAAAGCCATACCCACTCACTGAATGCCATGGTACTTCCCTTCTGCCAGCCCTGCAGCTCATGGTCCCCCATCCTGTCAATGCTTGTCCACACCATCAAAACATTACTTACATGGAGCCTGCCTTGGTTGCCCTACCTCAGCCTTCCAGCATCGCAACAACCAAGACCTATGAGCCCAAATCTCAGTCTGACTCTAACTGGCTATTGGACTCATGAGGATAGATTTCAGGATCTAGAGGCTTATTTTGGTTCAAAAATTCTGTCTGTTATAGTCTGTGTCCTTCGGGGGCCATAAGTTCAATGAATCAAAGAGAAAAGTCCATTACAAGAGGCCCGCTAAGGTAGCTCCCATTACAAGAGGCCCGCTAAGTGTCAGACATTCGCTGGGTGCCATATACCCATCATTTCATTCCTTATAAGACTCCTACAAAGCAAGCATCATTGTGTACTTTTTATGGATGAAGAAATCAAGGTTCAACACAGTTGCCAGTCAAAAATGCCCTGCTAATAAATGTGAGATCCACAATCTGAATTCAGGATTGTCTGATTACAGAGTTCGTACCGAAGTGTGCATTTCCATAAAGAGAGTCAGGAATGAGCAGCACAAACTCTCTGGACAAGGGCTGGTTAGCTGGAGTTCCCCTGTGACTGGGACCTGAGAACTTCTCCAAGGCCACCCAAGTGTTCTGATCAAAAAGGCATATCTGAAGGTCATCCAGAGCAGGCAATCCCCAGGACAAGATGAGGCAAGGCACCAGGGCCAATCTGGAATCCGGAGTTCTGAGGCACTGAAGCTCTAGCCCTGATTGAATGTGTCAGGCCAGACCCTGGGTAATTACCAAGCCGTAATGGGATCTGATATTTATATTAGTCACGAGCCTGACAGAGAAAACGTGTTGTTTTCTCAGACACAACCATGGAGACAACATCTTGATAATTCATTACATGCACACCATTCTTGATCAAGCCCAAGCATCTACAAGGACAACACTCAAACTAAAAATGGAATTAAGTCTATGTCCAGCCACACTCAGGGTCCTCTGCAAACCACAGCTCCATCAGGAAGTTGGTCTCAGTTTCCCCAGACATTAAAAGAGAAGTGTACTGTATCCTGGAGTGGAACACGAGAATAAAGTCACTGAAATGTTACAAGGCTGAGTTTCTAAAGGAATCACTGGAGAATTGCAAAAACACATTCTGAGCTACCAAGTTCACTCACAGTTCCTCAACTCCTTCCACTCGCCTATGTCAAATCACAGGGCAGGAAGGGACAACTCACAGAATTCAATCCTCACATTTTATACACAAGGAAAGAGAAACCAGAGAGGTTAAATGACTACTTCAAAGTCATGGCCTTATTCAGGCTGCCAGAATAGCTCCCTTTTCACTGCAACCTGCGACAGGATTGGACCTCACAATGTCACGGCCAAGTGAATAGACAGCACTGATGAAATCTAACAAATAAAAAAAAACAATTATGTGAAAAAGTACAGCAAAGAACACAGTACTGAAATAATTGTGCCCAAGTTTTTAACAAGGGGAAAATGTGATGTTCTCCTTTTCACTTGCTAAAAAAGTTCACATGCCCTTCTTTTTCAAAATACTAAAGTTATTCACTATTTGAAATCCAGAGGCCAAAGGCACTAATGAAGAGATCCCAGGATGCATGTCCATCGTCTTGGGTTCCTTTGATCATAAAGGATGGTTGCAGTCCTAGGGAGCAAATGCTGTTGATTTCAGAGCCCTTTGCTGAAATTGATCTCTCATGGAATTTCAGAGACTAAAAAAGATCTGCCTTTCTCTGGACTCTTGGTCAAACCATCCTGGGGCCGAATGAGGGTGAGGGCAAAAATTCTGTGGAATTCTGTGGAAAGGCAGCCTACATTTGCTTGGGAAATCTAGCACAAAAATAATTGTTCTACACTTAAGCCAAATACATTCTTCTGTACCGAGGTCTTGACAAAACTACCAAATACTTGGAAAGCAAAAAGAATGTAGGACAAAAGGAGGGGGGGAAAAAGGATGATTGCAATAAAAATGCAGACCTCAAGGATAGAAAGAAAAGCTTATAAGCTTATAACAGGCCTAACTTATAACATATTGCATATTATGAGCTGGCTACACTAGGTTTAACTAAGCAAATCTAGGGGCAGGTGTCAAGAGCATTTGAGAATGCTTTAAAAATGGACTCATGGTATTAAAAGTAACCTGCTCTCAGTCCATGTTGGCCTCCTATCGTCCCAGCTGAACACAATCATCCCTCATCCCAGGTTGATTCCTTATAGAAACTTCCAGTCATGTCCACTCAGCAAGTCTTGGCACTGAAAAATATAGCCAAATATTTACTGATTGTTTTCTCTAATGAGCACTGCCAAAAACCTATTTTCTTGAGTAAACTGACAGGAGTATGCTTGCTCATCGTTTAGGAAGGAGATTCTTTACTCGAACTATCTTATTAGCATTTTATTTTAGGCACTGCAGTCACATTTATGTACCCCCTAGATTAAAAAGATTTTAGAAGCTATGTGTAAAAATACAACACACAAAACTTCCACAACACAAAACACAACCTATTTTGAATCATTGAAAGAAGTTTTCATTATGATCAAAATCGCCCGCTTCCTGAAAGAAAAGAAGATGTTAAAAAGTTCACCAAAATCACTCCATCTAGGGAACATTTTAGATGCACACAACTATGAGCTATCTTTCCCCCTAAGGACAGTCGCTGAATCTCAGCAAAAGGGGAAAAAAAATTCCCAGGACTGAGGATTGTCGGGGGAGGTGGAGGAGAGGGAATATGTGAATATGCAGGCTTTATGAATATGCTGTTCTCAGGAGGACTAGGCAGGGGTCTGGTGGTTAGAGCTTTGCTTCGTCAGAAGGTTTCTCTGGAAGGTAGGAGGTTCTCCTCCTTAACAAGTAAGAAGGAACCTCTGTCACTGAGAAGGTAATGCCAAAGAAAGCTGGCTGGCTGACATCTAGAAACCTCTGGAGAAGCGAGAAGAGAGGGCTGAGAATGTGGGTTTCTTTCTTTCTTTCTCTCCCTTATTCCACCACACCGGTATTTTCCAAAACACAAATGTGCTGCCACAAAACACAGCTGAACTCCAGCAGCCAACACGATGTATAATTAATGATCAGGAGAGAGAGAGAGCTTGGGTTCACCCCTGTGTTTTTATAGCCAGCCTTCGCCCATAGCCCCTGGCGTCCTTCCTACTTCCCTCAGCGTCCAAGGAGGCTGCCACAAGTTGCTGTGCCCTGTGGAAGTTTGAGGGGTCCTGGGATTTACTTTAATACAAAAGATGTGAACATGCCGGGAGGAGGCGTGTGCCCACCCGGCACCAGTCCCTCCCTCCAAAAAGGTTAACGCCGTGAAGTCCCCTAGGATGGGAATCACTCAAAAAAGAAGGTAGCTCGGTCGGTGTGTCTCTCTGTCTCTGTCTCTGTCTCTGTCTCTGTCTCTCTCTCTCTCTCTCTCTCTCTTCCAGTTCTTTCTTTTTATTCTACAGTTTTCTGTCAAACACTGCCCGGTCCCCCAGCTCCAGCCAGTCGGTGAGGGGTGGGAGGACGTCCCTCGGGACGCAACTACAGACCAGGCAGCCAGTCTCGCAACATACATCCAAGGTGTAGCGAGTCCCGGTGCTGGTGGGCGTCTGCGCCAGGAATAGCTCGAGCCGACAACATCCAGCCACCTCGAGCGCAGGGAGGAAGCAACGCGTAAAGCCGCGGCCTCCGCCGACTCCGGCGGACCCCCGCTCCAGCTTGGCGCCGCTGATGGCATTTCTGGGAACCCAAAGCGGGTGGCCTGGGGGGGGCGAGATCGCAGAGGCCGAAGAACTTGAGGTGTAGGTGCGTCCCGCGAACACATCTAAGGGACGGAGTGTGAAGTGAGATCGGATTTGCGACCTCACCACATTCCTAAAGTGGCAGCCCCCACCCAGGTGGGCTGACTCCAACACTGGGATGGATCTCCCCAACTTTCTCTCGCCCTCCGAGGTTCCTCACTTTCTCTGGCCATGTTCCTCCCCCGATATTCCCTAGTGCAAAAGATTTTCTCCCTTGCTCCAAGGATGTTCTCTTCTTTCTGACCCCACAAACTCATCTCCCCAACAGGTTTCTAAAGTGCTCCCCCCTCGCCCACCGCAAGACGCCCGGCCGCGGCAGGTGAGCGGGGCGGAACACGCTCCCAGCAGCCCCCGGCTCCCTCTGTCCCCGCGGAGCTGGCTGTCCCCACCCCGAACCACGGCACCCAAGGGCGTGCGTTCCCCACCCTGGCCCCGGCCGCCGCCGACCCCACAATAAACAAGGCGACAGGGCAAGGCGTCCGCGTCCTGGAGCGCACCGGCTTGGGGGCAACCCCTCGCCCCCCGCGCGCCATCCGCTGCCCCAGCCCGAGGGCGCGGGGACGCCGAGAGCAGGGAAGGCGGCGAGAGGAAGGCAGGCAGGGATGGAGAGAGGCGCGGCACGGCGCGGAGCGGGGAGGTGGGCTGCAGGGGACGCC